>NC_036839.1:39652906-39659850 GCF_002910315.2 Salvelinus sp. IW2-2015 | reverse complement strand
TTCAGGAATCTTATGGCTTGGGGTAGAAGCTGTTGAGAAGCCTTTTGGACCTGACTTGGTGCTCCGGTACCACTTGCCGGCAGTAGCAGAGAGAACAGTCTATGACTAGGGTGGCTGGAGTCTTTGACAATTTTTAGGGCCTTCCTCTGACATGCCTGATAGAGGTCCTGGATTCGCAGGAAGCTTGGCCCCACTGATGTACTGGGTCGTACGCACTACACCACCGTGTTGACGGATCAAACGTGGCGGATGTGTTGTTACCACCCTTACCACCTAGGGGCGCCCGTCAGGAAGTCCAGGATCCAGTTGCAAGAGGAGGTGTTTAGTCCCAGGGTCCTAGCTTAGTGACTAGCTTTGAGGGCACTTGGTGATTGAACGCTGAGCTTTGTAATGAACAGCATTCTCACATAGGTGTTCTTTTGTACAGGTGCGAAAGGACAGTGTGGAGTGCAATAGAGATTGCATCATCTGTGGATTTTTGGGCGGTATGCAAATTGGAGTGGGTCTAGGGTTTCTGGGAGGATGGTGTTGATGTTGGCCTGACCAGCCTTTCAAAGCACTTCATGGCTACAGACCTGAGTGCTACGGGCGGTAGTCATTTAAGGCAGGTTACTTTAGTGTTCTTGGGCAAGGGACTATGGTGATCTGCTTGAAAGATTTTGGTATTACAGACTCAGACAGGAGGGTTGAAAATATCAGTGAGACTTTGCCAGTTGGTAGTGCATGCTCTGAGTAACGTCTGTAATCCGTCTGGCCCTGCGGCCTTGTGAAGTGACCTGTTTAAAGTCTTATTCACATTGGCTATGGAGAACGTGATCACACAGTTCCTCCGAGGTACGTGGTGTGTGCTGGAGCGTATCGGTGTGGTAACGTGGTGTGTGATGGAGCGTATCGGTGAGGTAACGTGGTGTGTGATGGGCGTATCGGTGAGGTAACTGGTGTGTTGATGGAGCGTATCGGTGAGGTAACGTGGTGTGTGATGGAGCGTATCGGTGAGGTAACGTGGTGTGTGATGAGCGTATCGGTGAGGTAACGTGGTGTGTGATGGAGCGTACAGTGAGTAACGTGGTGTGTGAATGGAGCGTATCGGTGGACGTGGTGTGATGGCGTATCGTGAGGTAACGTGGTGTGTGATGGAGCGTATCGGTGAGGTAACGTGTGTGTGTGATGGAGCGTATCGGTGAGGTCGTGTGTGTGATGGAGCGTATCGTGAGGTAACGTGGTGTGTGATGGTGAGGAACGGGTGTGTGATGGAGCGTATCGGTGAGGTAACGTGGTGTGTGATGGAGCGTATGGTGAGGTAACGTGGTGTGTGATGGAGCGTATCGGTGAGGTAACGTGGTGTGTGATGGAGCGTATGGTGAGGTAACATGGTGTGTGATGGAGCGTATCAGTGAGGTAACGTGGTGTGTGATGGAGCATATCGGTGAGGTAACGTGGTTGTGTGATGGAGCGTATCGGTGCGGTAACGTGGTGTGTGATGGTGAGGTAACGTGGTGTGTGATGGAGCGTATCAGTGAGGTAACATGGTGTGTGATGGAGCGTATCGGTGAGGTAACGTGGTGTGTGATGGAGCATATCAGTGAGGTAACGTGGTGTGTGATGGAGCGTATCGGTGAGGTAACGTGGTGTCTGTGTGGAATTAAAGTCACTGTGTGGAATTAAGTCACTGTGTGGAATTAAAGTCACTGTGTGGATTAAAGTCACTGTGTGGAATTAAAGTCACTGTGTGGAATTAAAGTCACTGTGTGGAATTAAAGTCACTGTGTGGATTAAGTCAGTAAAGTCAGAATTAAAGTCAACCCGACTACCACACTCACTAATAGATGTTCTGTCATGTTTCATTGCTGCCAATGCCAGGATGCTTATGTTGACATTATATTATATTGACACAATTCATCTCGCTGTCACTCCTAGCCCCAGCCCCAAGCTCCAGCTCCGGCTCTGGCCCCAGCGCTTGGCTCCAGCCCCATTCCCGGCCCCAGCCCTTGACCCCCTTCCAACCCTCAAATCCCCATCCCCACCCATCTCTTCGCCCAGCCCAATGCGTCCTCGTTCCAGCCCTAATTCCCTCCCCACACCATCCCCTTTCCCCATGCTACTCAAACCCCCCTCAACCCCCCCATCCCATCCCTGGCCCCCATGTATCCTCATCCCTGGGCTGCCAGCCCAGTCGATAAGCCCAGCCAGGGGGCGGGGGGGGGGGGGGGTAACGCTGCAGCTGTCTGGGCACTCCACGGGTCCATGGTGCTGAGGGAGAGCGAGAGGGCTGCAGGGAAAGAGAGGGGGCTACAGGGAGAGAGGGGGCGAGAGGGGACGAGAGGGAGAGAGAGGAAACTATAGACACTGAAATTCATTAGTAGTTGATCTCCTCATCCACGTAGTTAGTAGTTGTGTGTGGTTAGTGAACTACAATGCAATGCCTTATAAGGCCACAGGGCAGTTGGTGTGGCAGAGTAACAGTGTGTGTGTGTATGTCTGAGAGAGAGAGAGAGAGGAGAGAGAGAGAGAGTGAGTGGGTTTTATCTCTGTAGGGCCATTGTATTTATAGCTTCTTTTAAACCCCCCCTCCTCACCCCCCAACCCCCTCCTCACCCGCTCCACAATTAGTTGTCTATGGGTGGGGTAATCCAATCAGGAGTGACTACAACTCGCCCTCTGTTCACCAGTCTCAGTCTGAGCAGACTCCTCACAGACACACACCCTCCACAGACAGAAAGGTAGGACTCAGAACTGTCCACTCCTCTACCCATCCATCCCTTCTTCACTCCTCTACCCATCCATCCCTTCTTCACTCCTCTTCTTTCTCCTTTTCTGAGACATAAACATTTCATTCCACTCATCCTCTCACACTCCCATTCCCTCTCTCCACCTGAGCTCTTACCTCTACTTAATCATGTTCTCTTTCTTTCCATCTTTCCACCATTCATCCATCTGATTACCTCTTCTTCTCTACCACCTGAAACAATCACCCTCCACTCAGCTCAAACAATAACTCTCACCCTCCTCCTAAATCTCCACAACTCTCTCTGATTACGGTTATTCAGGCCTTGAACACTATGACTGAACTTCGGCTTTGATGCGTGACATTTGACCTAATTTCTCCACTGACTAACTCAACTGTAGCTTGATAGACTTTTTTTGTTAAAGAAATGTGCCACTGTCACTTTGAATTAGAGGTAATCAGTTGAGCTTCAGTCAGTATCAACTACTTCTCTATGATACAGATTACATGCATGATCAAAGTAGTTATCTTAAAGATGTGTTTCTGTGTCCTCGAAAAGCCTGACTCTACTGTCCTGCATTCACTGTGCCTTGGAGAGGAAATTCTTTTGGATGTAGAGGACTTTGTTTTAAATGCTATTATTTAGCAAGACATGGTAAGGTAATAATTTCAGCAGGTTTACATTGTTACAATGCAGATACAAGATCCATCAGTCAAGGTACGCATGTGTGTGTGAATGTGTGTCTGTGTGTGTGTGTGTGTGTGTGTGTGTGTGTGTGTGTGGTGTGTTTGTGTGTGAGGTGTGTTGGTGTGTGTGTGTGTGTGTGTGTGTGTGTGTGTGTGTGTGTGTGTGTGTGTGTGTGTGTGGTGTGGTGTGTGTGTGGTGTGTGTGTGTGTGTGTGTGTGTGTGTGTGTGTGTGTGTGTGGTGTGCAGAGCCTGTCTTACGCTATGCTGTCAATATCTAATGCAAGACGATAAGTGTAGGTTGCCTGGATAATGTGCTGAACAGACAGGGTATATATATGCTCTGTGCCTATCTGCCAATTATCTATACCCTATAGTTATGGCTAGGAGTGGGTAGTGGTATGGGTGAAGGGGGGTACATTTGGGGGAACAAATGTGCCACCCTTTAGACTGAGAGATAGCGTTCAGTGCTGTCTGGCTGGATGGATCCAATGGAATAGTCCCAAAAGTGCAATCCTTGGCTCACTCAGCTCATTGGGTATGCTAAATGTGAGTAGGCCCTGTATGTTTGAGGGATGGTGCATTTCTGTAGTAGTTTGTCGTTGAACCATTGACTAGTTTTGAGCACCTGTCTAGCCCCTCTATCGTGGCTCTTAAAAGCATTCCAGTTTTCCTCTGAGGGTACTGGCTATCATTAAAGACTCATGTCACTGTGGGATCACTCCCGCGCATTGTGGCTCAAAGCTCCAACTGAGTGAGATGGATGCCTGCTGCTGAGAGAGAGGAGGCAGGGGTCAGGTGTGGGTACTTCCAGGGGTAAATTGGGAGGTGGCCGATTTGTAGTGGAAAAAGAAGGGAGGAGAGAGGATTGATGGATGAGGAGGGAGGGTTTGTGGTGTTGAGGGGACGGGAAGGGAGGAGAGAGGATGGGTGAGGGAGGGAGGGTTGGTGTGTTGAGAGGATGGATGGGTGAGGAGGGAGGGTTGTGGTGTTGAGGGGAGGAGAGAGGATGGATGGGTTGAGGAGGGAGGGTTGTGGTGTTGAGGGGAGGAGAGAGGATGAATGGGTGAGGAGGGAGGGTTTGTGGTGTTGAGGGGAGGAGAGAGGATGGATGGGTGAGGAGGGAGGGTGTGGTGTGAGGGGAGGAGAGAGGATGGCTGGGTGAGGAGGGAGGGTTGTGGTGTTGAGGGGAGGAGAGAGGATGGATGGGTGAGGAGGGAGGGTTTGTGGTGTTGAGGGGAGGAGAGAGGATGGATGGGTGAGGAGGGAGGGTTTGTGGTGTTGAGGGGAGGAGAGAGGATGGATGGGTGAGGAGGGAGGGTTTGTGGTGGTTGAGGGGAGGAGAGAGGATGGATGGGTGAGGAGGGAGGGTTGTGGTGTTGAGGGAGGAGAGAGAGGAATGGATGGGTGAGGAGGGAGGGTTGTGGTGTTGAGGGGAGGAGAGGAGGGAGGATGGATGGGTGAGGAGGGAGGGTTATAGTGTTGAGGGAGGAAGAGGAGGAGGATGGATGGGTGAGGAGGGGGGTTGTGGTGTTGAGGGGGAGAGAGAGGATGGATTGGGTGAGGAGGGAGGGTTGTGGTGTTGAGGGGAGAGAGGAGGGGAGGATGGATGGGTGAGGAGGGACGGGTTAAGTGTTGAGGGGAGGAGATGGAGGGAGGGATGGATGGGTGAGGAGGAGGGTTGTGGTGTTGAGGGGAGGAGAGAGGAATGATGGGTGAGGAGGAGGGTTGTGGTGTTGAGGGGAGGAGAGAGGATGGGGATTGGTGAGGAGGGAGGGTTGTGGTGTGCAGGGGAGGAGAGAGGATGATGGGTGAGGAGGGAGGGTTGTGGTGTTGAGGGGGAAGAGAGGATGGATGGGGTAGGAGGGAGGGTTGTGGTGTTGAGGGGAGGAGAGAGGATCGGATGGGTGAGGAGTGGAAGGGTTGTTGGTTTGAGGGGGCGAGCAAGAGATGGATGGGTGAGGAGGGAGGGTTGTGGTGTTGAGGGGAGGAGAGAGGATGGATGGGTGAGGAGGGAGGGTTGGTGGTGTTGAGCGGGGAGGAGAGAGGATGGATGGGTGAGGAGGGAGGGTTGTGGTGTGAGGGGAGGAGAGAGGAATGGATGGGTGAGAGGGAGGTTTTGTGGTGTTGAGGGAGAAAGGAGGGAAAAGGGGAATGGATGGGGTGAGGAGGGAGGGTTTTTTTTTTATATTTTATGTGTTGAGGGGAGGAGAGGAGGGAGGATGGATGGGTGAGCGAGGAGGGTTGTGGGTTGAGGGGAGGAGAGGGAGGATGGATGGGTGAGCGAGGGAGGGTTGTGGTGGTTTGAGGGGGGAGAGGGAGATGGATGGGTGAGGAGGGAGGGTTTGTGGTGTTGAGGGGAAGGAGAGAGGATGGATGGGTGAGGAGGGAGGGTTTGTGGTGTTGAGGGGAGGAAGAGAGGATGGATGGGCTGAGGAGGGGAGGGTATTGGTGTTGAGGGGAGGAGAGAGATGGATTGGGTGAGGAGGGAGGGTTGTGGTGTTGAGGGAGGGGAGGAGAGGAGAGAGGAATGGATGGGTGAGGGAGGGAGGTTGGTTGGTTTGAGGGAGAAGAGAGGAATGGATGGGTGAGGAGGAGGGTGGGTAGGGAGGAATATGGTGGGGGAGGGTTGTGGTGTTGAGGGGAGGAAGAGAGGATGGATGGGTGAGGAGGAGATGGGTTGTGGTGTTCGAGGGGAGGGAGGAGAGAGGGAATGGATGGGTGAGGAGGGAGGGTTGTGGTGTTGAAGGGGAGGGAGGAGAGGAAGAATGGATGCGGTGAGGAGGAAGGGTTTGTGGGTGGTTGAGGGGAGGGAGAGAGGAAAATGGATTGGGTGAGGAGGGTTACGGGTTGTGGTGTTGAGGGGGAGGAGAGAGGATGGATGGGTGAGGAGGGACGGTTTGTTTGGTGTTAGAGGGGAGTGAGAGAGGGATGGATGGGTGAGGAGGGAGGGTTGTGGTGTTTGGGGGAGAGAGGAGAGAGGGATGGATGGGTGAGGAGGGAGGGTATAGTTGTTGAGGGGAGGAGAGGAGGGAGGATGGATGGTGATGCAGGGAGGGTGTGGTGTTGATGGGAGGAGAGAGATGGAGGGTGAGTGAAGGAGGGAGGGTTTGTGGTGTGGAGGGGAGGAGAGGAGGGAGGATGGATGGGTGAGGAGGGAGGGGTTATAGGTGTTGAGGGAGGAGAGGAGGGAGGATGGATGGGTGAGGCGGGAGGGTGTGGTGGTTGAGGGGAGGAGAGGGATGATGGGTGAGGAGGGAGGGTTGTGGGTTTTGAGGGAGGAGAGAGGCTGGATGGGTGAGGAGGGAGGGTTTGTGGTGTTGAGGGGGAAGGAGAGAGATGGATGGGTGAGGATGGGAGGCGTTTGTGGGTGTTGCAGGGGCAGGAGAAGAGGATGGATGGGTGAGGAGGGGAGGGTTGTGGTTGAGGGGAGGTGTCGAGGAATGGATGGGTGAGGAGGGAGGGGTTTGTTGGTGTTGAGGGGAGGAGAGAGGAATGGATTGGTGAGAAGGGAGGGTTGTGGTGTTGAGGGGA
>NC_036839.1:39631513-39652877 GCF_002910315.2 Salvelinus sp. IW2-2015 | reverse complement strand
GAGGGGAGGAGAGAGGATGGATGGGTGAGGAGGGAGGGTTGTGGTGTTGAGGGGAGGAGAGAGGGTGGATGGGTGAGGAGGGAGGGTTGTGGTGTTGAGGGGAGGAGAGAGGATGGGTGTGGGATCTTTGTCTTGCTCTGTAAATATATTAAACGTATCTCAAGTCAATCTAATTACAGGTATAATTATGATAGTGAAAAACAAAAGACATTTGAACTTTTAAAGTAAGGTGATAGCGTAATGAGAGTTTAACTGCTCAGGTTTGTGAAAGTCCTAATTTAGTGTGTGTGAGATTCAGATGGGTTCTCCAGCATTGCATAACACAATTAGAACAAACCCACACATGTGACAACAGCACAGACAGCACTCAATCCCATCACAAACATATGATCCAATCATTGACAGAAAAATACTTGATTCAGTCATCCACTCAGAA
Organism: Salvelinus sp. IW2-2015; assembly: GCF_002910315.2. Taxonomy (NCBI): domain Eukaryota; kingdom Metazoa; phylum Chordata; class Actinopteri; order Salmoniformes; family Salmonidae; genus Salvelinus; species Salvelinus sp. IW2-2015. The sequence continues at coordinate 39,652,441 of NC_036839.1, read as the reverse complement.
AATCATTGCCTCACTAGATAAAACCTGCATTTCATCATACCTCAGAGCCAAGGGTCGAACCATGACACATCATGTACTTTCCAGGAGTTCAGCACACTTGTACATACATTGTATGACACTTGTATTACAAGTAGAAGCAAAGTACTGTACATGTCTGACAAAAGTTAAGAAATACCCTCTATTCCTCCACAGTGAGGTGTTCATTCTGTGCACGCGTGCATACATGTGTGTGTGTGTTTATTAGTCAGGTGGTTGGTGTCTGTCGTTAGCTTCGCTGGTATGGGTGACATCAAAGAGAACACAGAGCCCCGTCTCCAACAGCTGTCCGCCGTTTAAATAGCTGGAGATTTTATTAGGGCTCAGTTTCTCTTTTATTTTAGGACCAAGATGAACTCTGATTTAAGTGAGTTAAAGAGAGAGAGACAGCCAGACAGCGAGAGAGAACGAGAGAGAACGAGAGAGAGCGAGAGAACGAGAGAGCGAGAGAGAGCGAGAGAACGAGAGAGGATGGATGGATGGAGGGGAAGTAGAGGAGAGGAAGAGCAACAGCGATGGAGAGACTGGGAAAAGCGATTAGAGGGAGAGTCACTTTAAACTTGAAGACAGAGAACAGAAAATTCCTCTGACGTCCTGTTTCAATCTCATTTGGACCAGTACCAAGACCCTTCTCTAGCCCTTTAACATATGCAGTCTTAGTTTGGATTCTTGTTTGGACCCCTATTCTTGAGTAAGAAGTGGTATATCTGAGGATCTCATACACAAAGGCTGTAATACATGAAGAACATACCATGATATTACAGGGGATTTAGTCCAGAGAAAGGGGGACCGAACGAGGTAATGAGGAAATGCAAACAGAAAAATAGACAGTATCGGGTTGGGAAAACAAGGGAAAGCAAATACAGAGGAAAAGAGAGAGGGGGTTGGGGACAGGGAAGAAGAGAGATCCAGCGAGAGATGAGAGGGTGAATAAGAATAAGAGGGGAAGAGAGAAGGAATTTAAGAAAGTGAGGGGGACATTCTCAAGTTCTCCTGTTTTTCCTTTGCCTACTTATATGGTCAAACCAAGACGGTGGAATCAGTGGGCAAGAGGGGAGTAGGTCAGAACTCAGAAAGAAAGAGAGAGGGAAGAATGAGAGCGAGAGGAAAGTGGTGAGAAGTGTAGAGGAGAGAGGTATGCAGTGTCGTGTGCTTGGGACACTGGGGACTTCCAGAGGCAGCCGGCCACACACGCGAACAAACAAACAAACACAAACACACACACACACACACACACACACACACACAACACACCCACACACACATCCACACACACACACACACACACACACACACACACACACCACTGGTCAGTAGAGTGACAGGCCAAGCACAGAGAGGGATAACCAAGGGTTTATCAGGGGCTGGACTGCTAACAGCTGCAAAACGTGAGTAGACACTTTTCCAGTGTGCCGTGTCACACACACACTGTGGGGATCTGCACTGTGTTGTGGGGCATTGTGATGCTGACAGCTGGAGGTGGGGTGATGGATGACTGACTGCATGGTGACATAGTGAGTGTTGGTATGCGCAGGGGCGAAGGTCCCCTGTCCCTCCCTAAGTACGATTGATAGATAGAGCTATTAATAATGTTCCTCTCATCTGTCACCCTGCAGCTGTCACACCAACAGACAAAAGACTGGCTGCTGACACACAGAGGGCAAAGACTAAACCCTCTAGAGAGACATACTGTACACAAAAGTACAACTTGATACTACAACTGTCGGCAATATAACACTGGCTCAAAAGATGACAGGCAGATGTGTATAGTGATTTTCTCAATGTCTTGTCAGAGATCTCTATTGTGCTATATTGCATTGCCTCCACTTTGCTTGAATTGGAAATGCACTTTGTGGATATTATATTAATTGCAGTGACAGGCAAGTGAATTGAGATCCAGTTCTCATTTACTATAACAGACTGATTGTGAGAAGGATGTATCCTCTCTGTTCCTACTCAGTGTCAGGAAGCGGATACCGCTGTATAAACACTGACACAGAGAATGACAACAGACACACTTGACTTTTACAAGCTGGCTTCTGTTTATCTAGTTAGACTCTTAAAAACCTACTTACAAAAGTACGCAGGTCATGGATCAAGGTTCTTGACCATAACTTGAATGAGCCATTTATCCCCCTAGAGTCGATGCCCGCGGAAATTCAATTAGCATAATAAAAATATCCCTGTCAACTTCTGTCTGTAGCGTCCGAACAGTTTGGGCTACACGAATACAGAACACATGCAGCACCAGTCAAAGGTTTGGACAGTATTTTCTACATTATAGAATAATAGTGAAGACATCACAACTATGAAATATTACATATGGAATCACGTAGTAACCAAAAAAGTGTTAAACAAATGAAAATATATTTGAGATTTGAGATTCTTCAAAGTAACCACTCTTTGCCTTTATGACAGTTTGGCACACTCTTGGCATTCTCTCAAACAGCTTCACGAGGAATACTTTTCCAACAGTCTTGAAGGAGTTCCCACATATTCTGAGCACTTGTTGGCTGATTTTCCTTCACTCCAACATATCCCAAACCATCTCAATTGGGTTGAKGTTGGCTGATTGTGGAGGCCAGGTCATCTGATGCAGCACTCCATTACTCTCCTTCTTGGTCAAATAGCCTTTACACAGCCTGGAGGTGTGTTGGGTCATTGTCCTGAGAAAAACAAATGATAGTCCCACTAAGCGCAAACCAGATGGGATAGTGTATCGCTGCAGAATGCTATGGTAGCCATGCTGGTTAAGTGTGCCTTGAATTCTAAATAAATCACAGACAGTGTCACCAGCAAAGCACCCCCACACCATCACACCTCCTCCTTCATGCTTCACGGTGAGAACCACACATGCAGAGATCATCTGTTCACCTACTCTGCGTTTCACAAAGACACGGCGGTTGGAACCAAAAATCTCAAATTTGGACTCATCAGCCCAAGCAAGTCTCTTCTTCTTATTGGTGTCATTTAGCAGTGGTTTCTTTGCAGCAATTCGACCATGAAGGCCTGATTCACACAGTCTCCTCTGAACAGTTGATGTTGAGATGTGTCTGTTACTGTTTTGCTCTAGGTTTCCCACAGGCCTCACAATACTTGTCTGAAGGTCCCCCGGTACCAGTTGAAAATAATTATGGAAGTATATATGGAGACTGTTTAGTGCCAAAAATAAGGAGGAAATATATATATATATATATAATGTCCTGATCTTTCTTCTATCTCTCAGATATAGGACAGACACTTCAGAACAACTCTCTTTAGATGTTTTGGGGGACTGTCTGTTGTTCCATGTAGTGAATCTGTTATTCAATGCGTTCGTATGGGTAGTAAGGCCCACCTTTTTTTTTTATCAGATATTTTTCTTGAAAAAGTAAGGCCCCCCCGGCTTAGACATAGCTTAGACTGTTATGGGTTATACAGTAGTAGGACAAATTATATTCTCAAACTCTCTCTCTCCCCTTGCCTCAGGTGGGATTCCCGGTGCAAAAATGACAGAGCGCTATGACTGCCACTACTGTAAGGAATCCCTGTTCGGGAAGAAGTACGTCCTGAGAGAGGAGAACCCATACTGTGTCAAATGCTACGAGAGCCTGTACTCCAATACCTGTGAGGACTGCAAGAAACCCATCGGCTGCAATACCAGGGTATAATACACACACGCACAAACTACTAACACTGTCTCATCTTTTAGCCTCCATCCAAGAACATTGTCAAAGCGTGCCGTCTGATGTTCAGATTCGGATTGTCCCTCTGTTGTCACCGTAGGACCTGTCCTACAAGGACCGCCACTGGCACGAGGAGTGTTTCCAGTGCTTCCAGTGTAAACGGTCTCTGGTGGACAAGCCCTTCTCCACCAAGGATGACCAGCTGCTCTGCACTGAGTGCTACTCCAATGAGTACTCCTCCAAGTGCCACGAGTGCAANACACACACACACACACACACACACACACACACACACACGTATGCACTGCATGACACATACAAATAGGGATGAACCACTAGCACTGTCTCTCATTTTTTACCCTCCATCCAAGAACATTGTCAAAGCATGCTGTGTGATATAAAGACTGAAATTGTCCCTCTGATGCCTCCGTAGGACCTGTCCTATAAGGACCGCCACTGGCACGAGGAGTGTTTCCAGTGCTTCCAGTGTAAACGCTCTCTGGTGGACAAGCCCTTCTCCACCAAGGATGACCAGCTGCTCTGCACTGAGTGCTACTCCAATGAGTACTCCTCCAAGTGCCACGAGTGCAAGAAGACCATCATGCCTGGTGAGAACCTACACTCATCTAATCTACATATAATAAACACACACACACACACACACACACAGGCATTTGCATGCACACGGACGTGCACACACGGACGTGCACACAGGCATGTACACAGACTAATCTCGGACTATCACAACGTACACAAACCTTCATAATGGTTGCAAACACAATTTAGTAGTAGTGCCAGTAGTAGTAGTACCAATAGTAGTAGTAGTAGTAGTACCAGTAGTAGCACCAATGGTAGTAGTAGTGGTGGTGGTAGTAGATAGTTTTGGATGATTCTAACTAATCTACGTCTTTAAATATCATAATTTCCATAATTCCTTGGGATGGTGCTTCTCTCAGATAAACAGACAGACAGTCAGTGTAACTCTACTCTGGTGAGGTCTGGGGGGCAGCAGAGCAGAAACACTGAATGTACTGTAGATACTGAATACATTTGCTCCAGATTTCCTTGAACACAACAATGCCCCTCTGTCCCCACTGTGTTTGTATACAAAGACCGAGAGATTGAAAAACAGCTTCTATCTCAAAGCCATTACACTGCTAAACAGCAATCACTAACTCAGAGAGGCTGCTACCTACATTGAGACCCAATCACTGGACACTTTAATAAATGGATCACTAGTCACTTTAAATAATGCCACTTTAATAATGTTTACATAGCTTACATACTCATATCACATACATGTATTTTATACCATCTACTGCACCTTGCCTATGCCGCTCGGCCATCGCTCATCCATATACTTATGTACATATTCTCATTCACCCCTTTAGATTTGTGTGTATTAGGTTGTTGTTGGGGAATTGTTAGATTACTTTTTTGATTATTTCACCTTTATTTAACCAGGTAGGCTAGTTGAGAACAAGTTCTCATTTACAACTGCGACCTGGCCAAGATAAAGCAAAGCAGTKYGACACAAACAACAACACAGAGTTACACATGGAATAAACAAACATACAGTCAATAACACAATTGAAAAAAAGTCTATATACAGTGTGTGCAAATGAGGTAAAATAAGGGAGGTAAGGCAATAAATAGGCTATAGTGGCGAAATAATTACAATTTAGCAATTAAACACTGGAGTGATAGATGTGCAGAAGATGAATGAAGTAGTGATACTGGGGTGCAAAGGAGCAAAAATAAATAACAGTATCGGGATGAGGTAGTTGGATGGGCTATTTACAGATGGGATATGTACAGGTGCAGTGATCTGTGAGCTGCTCTGACAGCTGGTGCTTAAAGTTAGTGAGGGAGATATGAGTCTCCAGCTTCAGTGATTTTTGCAATTCGTTCCAGTCATTGGCAGCATAGAACTGGAAGGAAAAGCGGTCAAAGGAAGAATTGGCTTTGGGGRTGACCAGTGAAATATACCTGCTGGAGCGTATGCTACGGGTGGTTGCTGCTATGGTGACCAGTGAGCTGAGATAAGGCAGGGCTTTACCTAGCAAAGACTTATAGATGACCTGGAGCCAGTGGGATGGCGATGAATTTGAAGCGAGGGCCAGCCAACGAGAGCGTACAGGTCACAGTGGTGGGTGGTATTTGGGGCTTTGGTGTAAAAACGGATGGCACTGTGATAGACTGCTTCCAATTTGCTGAGTAGAGTGTTGGAGGCTATTTTGTAAATGACATCGCCGAAGTCAAGGATCAGCAGGATAGTCAGTTTTACTAGGGTATGTTTGGCAGCTTTGTTGTGAAATAGGAAGCCGATTCTAGATCTAATTTTGGATTGGAGATGCTTAACGTGAGTCTGAAAGGAGAGTTTACAGTCTAACCAGACACCTAGGTATTTGTAGTTGTCCACGTATTCTAAGTCAGAACCATCCAGAGTAGTGATGCTGGACAGACGGGCAGGTGCGGGCAGCGATCGGTTGAAGAGCATGCATTTAGTTTAACGAGCATTTAAGAGCAGTTGGAGGCCACGGAAGAAGAGTTGTATGGCGTTGAAGCTCGTCTGGAGGTTAGTTAACACAGTGTCCAAAGAAGGGCCAGATGTATACAGAATGGTGTCGTCTGCGTAGAGGTGGATCAGAGAATCAGCAGCAGCAAGAGCGACATCATTGATATATACAGAGAAAAGAGTCGGCCCGAGAATTGACACACTGAACTCTGTCTGAGAAGTAGTTGGTGAACCAGGCGAGGCAGTCATTTGAGAAACCAAGGCTGTTGAGTCTGTCGATAAGAATGTGGTGATTGACAGAGTCGAAAGCCTTGACCAGGTCGATGAATACAGCTGCACAGTATTGTCTCTTATCGATGGCGGTTATGATATCGTTTAGGACCTTTAGGACTTGTTAGATATTACAGCACTGTCAGAACTAGAAGCATAAGAATGTTGCTACACTCACATTAACATCTGCTAACCATGTGTATGTGACCAAAACAATTCTAATTTAATACATTTTTTAAAACCCAGGAAGTATTTTAGAGAGCAGCTCTGAGGGGGCAGACAGTGAGGGACTGTGTGTTACCCAAGGACTGAGTAGCATGTGTGTCCTCTTTCGCACTCTCCATTCTCTATACTTCTTAATTCCTTTACCCACCCATCCATCCCTCCTTCCTCCACTTTCCCCTCCCTCCCTCTCTCTCTCTCCCTCCCCTTCGTGCAGGCTCCAGGAAGATGGAGCATAAGGGTAACAGCTGGCATGAGACCTGCTTCACCTGCCAGCGTTGCCAGCAGCCCATCGGCACCAAGAGCTTCATCCCCAAGGAGAACCACAACTTCTGTGTGCCCTGCTACGAGAAACAGTTTGCCATGCAGTGTGTGCACTGCAAGAAGGTAGGTCTAAGGTCATAACCTTAGTGTAAATACTGTAGTATCTCTTCCTCCCTTTTTCTGTCCTCTAAAGTGGCGTATACATCAGAGAGATAGAAAACAGGGCTCTTTCTACAACTACTGAAAGACTGGCTGTGAATCTGGCAGGCCAAGACTCGAGGAAGAACGAGTAGAACTTTATATGTACACAAACGTCATCGGTATCCATTCACGTGGCAATTTATTGAATGGATCGCTTAACCGCTACAATCTGGTATCTGTTGGTGCCTGGTTTGTAGCACTTGGTTGGTGTGTCTGTGCTTACTTGTGTGCAGTCACATTTGACCTAACTCTCTCTCTATAATAGCCCATCACTACTGGCGGGGTGACCTATCGCGACCAGCCCTGGCATAAGGACTGCTTCCTGTGCACCGGCTGCAAGCAGCAGCTGTCTGGCCAGCGCTTCACCTCCCGTGACGACTTTGCCTACTGCCTCAACTGTTTCTGCAACCTGTATGCCAAGAAGTGTACTTCCTGCACCACCCCCATCAGCGGTAAACTATCTATCCATCTGGGTGTGTTGCAGATACACATTTTCTGCTCAGGTCATGCACTGATTATCAGATCTTTACAACACGTGGAATAGTGCTTAGTGTATCAGGAACTAAAGGGAAAATTATAGAACGATCCGATAATCTGTGCAGACCTGCGATGAAATTGTGCACCCATCTCTAACAGAATGAGTCAGTCAGCCAGTTAGATACTCACTTTTAAATCAGTTCTAACTTGTAATCAGGAAATCATTCACTTACTCCATTCACTTACTCACCCCATCACGCTGTACACTGTGGCCCTGTTTGAATCCTTACTAAAGTTCTCCACCTTTCCTCCTTCCCCAATCACTGATCTGTGTAATTGGATAAGAGAAAGCAAGGTACAGTATAACTGCTCTATGGTTCCCTGCATTTATGTTTTAGGATGCAGAGACATCCTTCACCTGTTGATAACAGTATGTGTTGATCTCTCCCTGTCTCTCAGGTCTGGGTGGCAGTAAGTACATCTCCTTTGAAGAGCGTCAGTGGCACAACGACTGCTTCAACTGTAAGAAGTGCTCCGTCTCCCTGGTGGGCCGGGGTTTCCTCACCGAGCGTGACGACATCCTGTGCCCCGAGTGTGGCAAAGACATCTGATTGGCAGGCAGCGAGTGGCCGACACGTCTGATTGGATAGTAACGAAACAACCAGGAAGTAACAACGGCCTATCAGAGCACAACTGAGTATCACTGTATATATATATATACACACAGTTGAAGTCGGAAGTTTACATACATCTTAGCCTAATACATTTAAACTCCGTTTTTTTAAATCATTCCTGACATTTAAATCCTAGTAAAGATTCCCTGTCTTAGGTCAGTTAGGATCACCGCTTTATTTTAATAATGTGAAATGTCAGACTAATGGTAGAAAGAATGATTTATTTCAGCTTTTATTTATTTCATCACATTCCCAGTGCTTCAGAAGTTTACATACACTCAATTAGTATTTGGTAGCATTGCCTTTAAATTGTTTAACTTGGGTCAAACAATTCGGGTAGCCTTCCACAAGCTTCCCACAATAAGTTGGATGAATTTTGGACCATTCCTCCTGACAGAGCTGGTGTAACTGAGTCAGGTTTGTAGGCTTCCTTGCTCTCAAACGCTTTTTCAGTTCTGCCCACAATTCCAGTTCTGCCACTCCAATACCTTGACTTTGTTGTCCTTAAGCCAAATTTACCACAATTTTGGAAGTATGCTTRGGGTCATTGTACATTTAGAAGACCCATTTGCGACCAAGCTTTAACTTCCTGACTGATGTCTTGAGACGTTGCTTCAATATATCCACATAATTTTCGTACCTCATGACGCCATCTATTTTATGAAGGGCACCAGTCCCTCTTGCAGCAAAGCTGCCACCCCCGTGCTTCGCGGTTGGGATGGTGTTCTTCGGCTTGCAAGCCTCCCCCTTTTTCCTCCAAACATAGCAATGGTCATTAGGGCCAAACAGTTCTATTTTTGTTTCATCAGACCAGAGGACATTTCTCCAAAATGTACGATCTTTGTCCCCATGTGCAGTTGCAAACCGTATTCTGGCTTTTTTATGGCAGTTTGGAGCAGTGGCTTCTTCCTTGCTGAACGGTCTTTCAGGTTGTCGATATAGGACTCGTTTTACTGTGGATATAGATACTTTTGTACCTGTTTCCTCCAGCATCTTCACAAGGTCCTTTGTTGTTGTTCTTGGATTGATTTGCACTTTTCGCACCAAAGTACGTTCATCTCTAGGAGACGGAACACATCTCCTTCCTGAGCGGTATGACAGCTGTGTGGTCCCATGGTGTTTATACTTGCGTACTATAGTTTGTACAGATAAACGTGGTACTTTCAGGCGTTTGGAAATTGCTCCCAAGGATGAACCAGACTTGTGGAGGTCTACATTATTTTTCTGATGTCTTGGCTGATTTCTTTTGATTTTCCCATGATGTCAAGCAAAGAGGCACTGAGTTTGAAGGTAGGCTTTGAAATACATCCACAGGTACACCTCCAATTGACTCAAATGACGTCAATTAGCCTATCAGAAGCTTCAAAAGACATGACATCATTTTCTGGGATTTTCTAAGCTGTTTAAAGGCACAGTCAACTTAGTGTATGTAAACTTCTGACCCACTAGAATTGTGATACAGTGAATTGTAAGTGAAATAATCTGTAAACAATTGTTGGAAAAATTTGTGTCATGCACAAAGTAGATGTCCTAACCGACTTGCCAAAACTATAGTTTGTTGACAAATATGTGGAGTGGTTGAAAAATTAGTTTTAATGACTCCAACCTAAGTGTCTGTAAACTTCCGACTTCAACTGTATATATATATGACATATGAACACAAGATACTGGTCGCGTTCCCCTTCTCAGACGTCGCATGCCTCAACCAATGATTGGGTGCCACGTCATCGACTGGGCAGTCCGGCATCAGATTGCCTTAACATCATGTGGTTAGCTAATACGTAAAATACCTATCCGGGCGTTGCAAGATCTTGCATGCATCAGCAACGCCTGGGCAGAGGAACACACCCGTTATTAGGCTACTAACCCCATATATACTATACGAGTTCAAAAATATACATTACAATGTTTTTTGGAGTGCAACAGCAAATAATGCTTTCTGCATGCCCTGGCTTGATACATCACATAGTTTGAGGTTTTACGCATGAATGTCTGCTTTCATAATTATAAAGATTCATATATTCAGAGTTTATGTATTTAAAGGAATATTTCACCTGAACTACACAATTATTGCTGTCATTGTGTAATTTGGGTGTCAAATACCTATAAGATTTTAAAGGCTATCTATCTACTGGTGTGTATGAGGGAGCATAAGTCCCAAAGTTGTGAAAAYGTTAACTAACTCAAAGAAACAGGTTTACCGGGCATTTACACTGGTGCAAAGTTTGTAATGTTATTCAGATGGGAATAAAACAAAAGCTACAACTAAAAGAAAAAAAAACATTAACCAAAGTGTAAATAATGACAGTTTGGTTTTAAAGCTCTGTTTATTATCACCCCCAACACGTATACATTTGACTGACACTGGTGCAAATGCTTGGTAACCATGAGCCATGCCTATTAAGGTGAGAGCCAACAGACATGTCTCTTATCAGTCATTTTCCAAGGGCTCTGACAGGAAGTCAGTGTCTGAAGTCCAAATAAAGAAGTATAAAAATACACCAACTGCTGTACACCTTGTATGACTAAGGAAGTGACATGAAGTTAAGTGTTTCCTCTAGGATTTTTTTGAGCTGCGGTGGCAGAGTTAGAGGATGGGGTCCAACAAGGGGCAGTGGATGGGCACTTCCCCTATACATCTACATTATAGGAATGTAGTGACGGCTAAATACATTTGGGGAAAAGCTGAACAATGCCATTGAGTTGGTACAAGTTGCCCCTAACTGCTGGTCCTGGGTCAGGTATGCTTTGATGCSTTAATGGTTAAGAGTAGGATTCAAGGTTGGCTAATCTGATCCTAGACCAGGAGCAAAGTCTTTCTCAGGCACTTGCAAATCATGCAGGACTGAGTCTCTGGCACCATCTAGGGGTTCACTTCCATTTAATTCAAATGCACCCCCACTCAAGGCAAGGCACACTAGCTAAACATCCCATTATAAATGCAAGTGTCACAGTACCAATACAATAAATCTGGAATCCTTAAATGGTGAAACAGCAAAGAAGTTCCTGCAAACAACAAAACACTGCCTGCCCCCCCCCCCCCCAATATGTACTGCAATGAGTTTTACAATGACGATGCACCTCACCAACAATAACGGTGGTGGGGCGGCCAGTGGCAATGTTTCCCCCTACTGAGGATTCCATCTAAATCAGGATCAAAACCCAGAGAAATCCCTTACCCATCATGCCCCACTGTGGATTTGGTACGGCCACACAGACGTACGAAGATGCATAACAACTTAGCATAGTTTTCCTATTAAGTTAAACACCATCAACCTCCTCAACTCAAGCTCTAACAGCACTGGAAGGCTGAACTCTAACTATTCTAAGAGGATTTCAGGTAGGTCACATCACAGAATTATAATGCATAGAGCAGAATTGAGGGTTAAACTGCTTATTCCACAAAATACTTATGAACATAGAAATATTGTGGTGCCACGTCTGCAGTAAGAGTCAGTAAAGTCCCAGGAGCAGAGTACTCACTGTAAGGACACTTGAGGGTCAGGTAAAGGGTCAGAGAGTAGTTCTGGGGTAAGGTAGGTAAATGAGGACCGATGTCACCACCCTAAAAATTTGAGTAGTTCTGTGATTGTCCTGACTCTGGCAGAGAATGCCCCAGTGTGAGGTGGCTCATCACTGCTCTATAGTGGAGTGGTGGGTCTCTCGGTACGGTCCAGGGTCAGGGCCATGTCACTTTCTGGATCTTTTTCTTTTCTTTGAGTTCACCCTGAGGAGACAGAGACAATCATCGACAACATTCACAGATCTGCTTCACTAATAACATCAACATTCCCAAACCTCTCCAAGTCAGTCAAATAGCCCATGAAAGCAGTCACCAACCCTGGTTCTGGAGAGCTACTGAATGTGAAAGCATTTGGTCCAGTGCAACTGTAAAAAACCTGAATCATCAGGGCCCTGATTATTATATATTATTTATAAACCGGGTGGTTTGAGCACTAAATGCTGATTGGATGAAAGCAGTGGTAAAGCAGATTGTATACGACGGGTATACAAAAATGTATCTGTACTGTTCTAATTACATTGGTAACCAGTTTATAATAGCAATAAGGCACCTCGGGGGTTTGTGGTATTTGGCCAATATCCAGACACTCCGCATTGCATCGTGCRTAAGAACAGCCCTTAGCCAAGGTATATTGGCCATATACCACACCTCCTCGGGCCTTRTTGCTTAAGTATACCATTAGCTGATTGCATTGTTTTGGTCGGAACTAAATCCTGCAGCTCTCCAGGACCACGGTTGGTGACCAGAAAATCATCTTTAGAAAAATATTTTGCATAGACCAGTAGATACTGAGGTTTCATACCGAGCTGTCTGCCTCCCGTTTGAGATTAACTGACTTGGGGGAGGAGGGGGGGCTCCCCAGACCCTTATTCCCAGTGGGACTCCTATGGGGGCCTCCCGGGCTGTGGGAAGACGAGGGGGTAGGGGTGGTGCTGGACAGCTTGCGTATGGGGCTGAAGAGGTTCATGGAGGGAGGGGGCTTGATTCTGTCTGTCATGCCAGACCCCGAGGTCTGACCCTCTGGCTTTTTCAGTCTGACGGGGCCACTTTTAGAGGAGCTGCCATCGAACACGATCAGAGGCCTCTTCCTGTTGTGGTCGTCACTGAAGCTGTAAGACAAAACAGGACACTGACTGAGGCTACAGTAGGAGTAAGGCAATTCCACAGTAAGGCAATTCCACAGTAACTCAGATTTATCCACTTCAAAATGTATGCCCATCAAAAAAACAAACATTGGAATTCAAAAGTTTAACAAACCCATACATCTCTATGCACAAGACTACGTTAAACAACGTACACAGTAAAAACAAACATCACCATTAGATTTACTCTGTTACTAAACTTGATCTGCACAGTTCCACCTGTAAATGGGGTTTTGCGAAGCATAGTCCTCGTGCCTAGAGTTGTATGGTTTGTTAACCTTTGAAATCAATGKTTTTTTGTTTGGTATCTGTGGCCATCAAACTGCAGAGAGACATTCTTTAATATCAGGCTGATTTCCTCAACAACTAAGAGTAGGTCCAGTAGCTACCATGTTGTAGCAGCGTGAAGCACACCCATGCACAAATACTCTGAGCAAAGTCTTGCATCACGCTCATCTCAATATGTACGGTTCTCAAATCTCCTTGTTCGAACGCTGAGTTTACCTTTAAATAAAGTCTGACTCAGCGGTATTTTTGTATTGTCAATGTAACAGAGTTAAAGGAAAAGTTATTTTTTTTACAACCAAATCTCTATTTTTGATATAAATGGCATGTTATAGATCGGTCCAGACACCTTGGTGATTTCACATTTTAGAGAAACATATCCTCACCCCACCTATGAGACTGTCTGCTGGCTGTGCTCTGTCGCGCTCCAGTCTGCTCCATCCTCTTTCCCCAGCGGTTGTTTGGCAGCGCTCTCTGCGGGAGGGGGATGACGTGCCGGAGGTAGAGAGCCGTGAGCTGGTCGCGGCTCCCATCGTATCCACTGGTTATCTTTTTCTGTCCAGGACAGGGGCCAAAACACGTGTTAGCTAGAGCCTCGTTAAAACCACTAGTTGACACTCATGAACTAGAGCAGGACCTAGCAAGCTGTTCAATAACAAAAGTTTTGCTACAGTGTGCTCTTAAGCAATAAGGCACCTCAGGGGTTTGTGGCCTAAGGTCAATATACCACAGCTAAGGGCTGTTCTTATGCACAACGCAGAGTGCCTGGACAAAGCCCTTAGCCGTGGTATATTGGCCATACACCACAAACCCTTATTACTATTATAAACTGGTTACCAACATAATTAGAGCAGTAAAAATAAATGTGTCATACCCATGGTATACGGTCTGATATACCACAGCTGTCAGCCAGTCAGCAGTCAGGGCTCGAAACACCCAGTTTATAATGAATACACCCCAGGTACTCCCTTATTTCACCTGACGCATGCGCAAAAACCACAAATAAACTAAAACACGCCTGACTCTAAACAAACCATGATCCACGCATTTTAAAGCTGGTTTAATAATATTTTCCTGACGATATTTCCAACATGGCCTCTTTAGTGTTCTGACGCTGGTGCAAATAACTAGCTAAATCAGCGGACCATTTTGGCTACAATACAAGCTGGCTGACGTTAACTACCGGTGGCTAGCTAGCTGACTGGCTAATGTTAGCTAGCTGGGACCTAGCTGACTAGCGCAAAATCAACCCTCTCCTTGTTCAAATTCAGCCCCGATTCGTCTCTTACCTCATTCAGAACCAACTGGATAAACTCCTGAGACAGGAGCTCGGGGTGTAGTAAGAGATCTGCGTTAGAAGCTCCTCTATCCTGAGATGTGTCTTTCCCTTCACGTCCCATGTTGGTGGAGCGCGCCATCTTTGCCCTCTCGCCCCAGCATCCTCTACGTCTGGTTGTGACGTATTTCAGCTGTCCCATCAATCAGATACATAATCATAGTAGGGCTCAAATGGGCTACGTCTCAATCAATAATAATAGCTTCCTCTCCTTGTGTCTATGTATCATTGACTTTAAGTAAGCCAGTGATACACTTAATGTGAATACTTTATTTTCATGTTGCATAAAAAGGATCTGTAGGGATGTTTTCTCTGTCAGTTCTTGCAGCTCAGTGTGCTGAGACAATGAAGCAACCTTTGCTTGTCCCTTAGATCTAAAGCCTGTTTTGTGATATATTTAGGTCTTGCCTAAGGTTATTATGAGATAGGGTAAGGCAAACTTATGCTAGATCTGTGTCTAAAGGTCACTTCTACCTGGGCATCGATGTGTACATCTACTACATGGTGTGTACATAGTACACATCTTTCTTCGTTCATTCAAGCAGTAGAATTGAGATAATCACACCTTACGCAAAGTGTATGAGTTGACATGGTGTGCCCTAGATTTGAACTTCTCTCAGTAAACTGTTTAACCACGGTACATATGGAGATACATTACCTACAGCATAGACTGTGTGTTCTGCTGTGGAAGATATGGGTCTTACACACATAAATGCACTCCACAACCGACAATCAATAGAGGTCTTTAGTATCCCAGCAACACAGCCATTGTATTGACATTGTAGAGGCAGGGGATGGCTGTACGTGGTTTGTGTTCGACAACATGGTCTACCTTTGTCAACCAGCATGCCCAACATATATTTTAGTTCCAGTATTAGGTTTAAGGTACAATGCTAGCCTATTACAGTGTATGTAGACAACTTACAAGGGTTATAACTGTGTTTAACATGATTTGTTATCTTTCATTTCTACTCAGTCTATAGGCTACATATGCATAGTTGATGACATCAACACACCTGTTAATTGGATTGTTAGTTCATTCAATCAATCAATTATTCATTCACAGAAACACTTTTTTATACTGATCAACATTTCTTTACAATTTTATCCAACGTTTTCATTTACATATAGTATAATTAGACATATACAACAACCATCTGGGTAAACGATCACCAACAGTACTCAGCCAATTATACAAACACCATGGAAACGGTTAAATAGAAAACACTGTTCCCAGTTGTACATCATTTCTCGTCAGGTCTTTTTTTGGGAGAAGGGAAATAAAGACAGTCACACAAAGACTTTTGAGTGCCTCTGTTCATGGCTGTCCAGTGTCCACAGCACTTTAGACAAAACACAAGAATGTACTGTCCTCACCACTATTGCGCCAATGCAAATAATTTGTTAAAAGACAGCAACGTTTCAGCAGCAACCCGTCTATACTGCTGAAATGTTCATGTCTTAACAAATCGTATAGAGTATAGCAGGTCCATTACACCAGTGGAGCACCCTGTAGCTTCAAGACCAGAGTTGGTGACCACTGCTTTCCACGGTTACCATGGCGTGTCCTCAGAGTGACCGTTAGTTCCACACAGCTGACTGGGTCTCACTGCACACGTAGATGTTACTGTCACACATCCGACTAGGTCTCACTGCACACATAGATGTTACTGTCACACAGCCAACTGGGTCTCACTGCACATGTAGATGTTACTGTCACACAGCCGACTGGGTCTCACTGCACACGTAGATGTTACTGGGTCTCACCCTCCTGTGGCTCCGGCCCGGCACCCTGGGACACAGCCTGCAGCTCTTGGGCATGAACTCCAGACACGCCTCCCGGAACTTCCTGATCCTCCAGCAGTAGATGACTGGGTTAAACACGGTCTTCAGATAGCTGAGCCACAGAGCCCCCACACTGACCGGATAGAAGGCAGGGCTGAAGTAGAACCTCCGGCTGAACACGGCCAGCAAACTGACCACTGTGTGGGGCAGCCAGCACACAGAGAAGCCGATGAAGAGGATGAGGATGGTGGTGAAGGCCCGCGTCTTGAAGCTCATGTCCACATTGACCTGCGGGGGACGTTGCAGGCCAGTCAGGCCCAGCTTGCTGACCTGGTTGAGGACCGGGAGGCTGGCCTGGTCGGAGGTGTGGTTGTGGATGCGTAGGGCGTTGCGGCGGACCGTGTTGAGGATGCACAGGTAGGAGTAGAGCATGATGCCGAACGGCACAAAGAATACTGCCACTGCCAGCAGCACTGTGTAGCAGCGGTCGGCCAGCGACTCACTGTAGCCCAGCACGCACTGTGGCGCCCAGGCCCCCCCAATGCCCGTCACACCCGCCGCGCCCGCCCGCCAGCCGATCACAGACGGGAGCGCCACGCAGAGGGACAGCGCCCAGGAAGCGCCGATGAGTAGCTTAGCACGGTGTGGCGTCAGCTTGTCCTGCCGCTGGACGATGATGAGGAAACGGTCTACGCTGATGATGAGGAGGATGGACACGCCCTCCAGGACAAAGAGCCAATAGAGCATGACGGAAGCACGGCAGAACCCGCCCCCGAAGCGCCAGTCGGCGGTAGCCACGGTGACGGCGGTGAAGGGCATGCAGAGCAGCGAGAGCATGATGTCAGAGAATGCCAGCGTAGCGAGGAGCAGGTTGATGGCAGAACGCATGGCGGGCTTCTGGTAGACGATTAGACACACGATGGCGTTGCCCAGGAAACCGATGGCGATCATGAAGATCATGATAGCGGCCAGCGTCACACGTAGGGTGACAGGCATGAGGGGACTAGTAGTCCCAACCCCTGGCGGCGGAGGCGGCGGTGGTGAAATCACCACCCCTTCCTCTTCTTCCAGCTCCATCAGGGGGGCACACCTAGCCAGCAGGCTGCCGTTGCAAAACGCCATAGCGATGGTTATCAGGCTAACAGTCAGTTCCACCCTGGATACACATCATTTTTCTTTAGTCTAAAGTTGTGTTGTCAAAGCTTCCTTGGTCAGTCACACGTCCTGGTCTCCTCATTCATGGCCAGGTCTGAAACAGAAGCAACATTTTACATGTCAAATACATCCTTGAACAAAACCTGCATCCTAGAAACATTTGAGTGCAACATAGTTCCTTGAGAACAAAACAGACTGGACAGAAGGATTGCATATCCACTGATCATCAACATCCAGAAGGTCATCTAGTGAGGCCAACGTTCGTTATGGTGTTTTGTCCATGTGAATTTCTAGTAGTACTACGGGCTGTGGACAAGTAACTGAAGCCCATACTTATAGCGTTAGACTTGTTGTTGTTTTCTACACCGGGGAAGCCCACACAAACAGGAGGGAAGCTAGTGGTTGGCTGGGAGCGAGGGTATGGCTCATCAGCTTGTCACAGACACTGGGGTCTCTGCTCTGGTTATTATCTGTTCAAAGTGTGAATTAGATTCAGAGGAGAGATGGATCAGATTTAGTGGAGGAGTGGAGGGGGAATGACTTGCCTGTGCCTCTGACGCTTATAAACTGTTATATAACCCAGAGGTTGGGCGGCGCACTTCCACACCCAGGCAGTCACCAGTTTTATGAGCGAGGGGGGCAGGACCGAGTTTGGGAAGCGCTGCATCACACACACACAGACCTTGTTCGCGAGGCAAAATCTCATCCGCTGGGGCAGCTCCACTACAGAATGTAATCCAGATGAAAGTGAATAGCTCACTCACAGGACACAGCTGTTGCCATGGTTGCAACCCCTTCTCTCTCTCCGGGGGTGGGGTGGAGGGATGGGGAATACTGTGGCTTTAAGCACCATCATGATGCACCTAGTGGTTCCTTTAACCCTGTAAATGAGCCCTTCTCAACACAGTGCTTCCCCCAGCTACACAGCTCTGACAGGCAGGTGACGACCTGGAAGAGGGCCACTGTCTCAACATTATGGATCTCATCAACCAATCTATATGGAGGTTGTGTGTGTGGATGCTTTGGTGCTTTAAGCTTTAGAGAATTGATATTTCTGCCTCAAGCTTTACAAAGGAACATTCTAGATTAATGATCCCTGCTGTGGATTCATATACAAGACCTTGCGTCAAAAGTGTTACTGATCGTTGCTGAGGCAACCAGGTCATCACATCCATGGTAACAAGGCAACCCCCCCTTCAACCCCATCCCCATCTCTCTGCTCCCTGCAAATGTCTGTGACATTACATTGTCTGTCTGTGAGTGGGGCTGTTGCGACCCACATATCAAACCGGCACTTCCACACTCACTAACTAGTCCATTTCCTCCAGTGTTGGAGTAAAATGACTCTGGTATAAATACATGAGATAGGAACGAGAAGAGCCTGTTCTGAAGAAACATAGCTATGCTGCTACCAGGCTCCCTCCCCCATCTCCCCATCCCTCCATCTCTCATTGGATGAAATCACCCACTTCTGTGCACGCACATAGTCCCGATGGAGAGAATAAATGAGGCAGTCACAGACAGATGAAAGAGAGAGAGAGAGGGGAGAGAGAGAGGGGAAAACGGAGAGAGAGAGCGAGAGAGGGAGGGGGTGAGAGAGACAGCAGTGCATTCTCACAGTTGATTATGCTCCTCAAGAGCTCTTTATTTGTTCAGAGATGGAAAGGTGGTACTTTAGATTTTTGTATTTATTTATTTTTATTTAACCTTTATTTATACAGGGAATCCAAATTGGGACCAGGGTCTCTTTTTCAATAGTGCCCTGTGTTACAACAATCAACAATCGCATCAGCTTAAATGGATAAAGTTGCATACAGAGCAGAAATTCTATATAGAGTAAAATGTATTAGATTTTACAAGTTCACTCCACAATGAACAGGTCCTGTATTAAAGACTTAAAGTGACATATACCAAGACGTCAAGCTCTAATGCATCCCACTGGGCACACACTGGTTGAATCAACGTTGTTTCCACGTCATTTCAATGACATTACGTTGAACCAATGTGCCCAGTGAGGGATACTTCCTTCCTTGTCTGACAGACAGACAGACAGACAGACAGACAGACAGACAGACAGACAGACAGACAGACAGACAGACAGACAGACAGACATCCTGGCTGGCTGACTAACTGTCTGACTGACTGTCTGGCTGATTGACTGACTGACTGGCTGGCTGACGGACTGACTGGCTGGATGACGGTGGTATGTGTCATTATTACCTGGCCACAGGTGTGTGATGTCACCTAGTCTGGCTCTCTCTCATGTTTCTCATGTTAATACCTACATTGACTTCAACCAGATTCAATAAAACACTTGTTGTTTTGTTGTTATTTCCTATGATCCAGTGTTAATGCTAAATTGTAATTATTTCGCCACTATGACCTATTTATTGCCTTCCCTCCATAATCTTACTACATTTGCACACACTGTAT
The DNA here is from genome assembly GCF_002910315.2 of Salvelinus sp. IW2-2015. NCBI lineage: Eukaryota > Metazoa > Chordata > Actinopteri > Salmoniformes > Salmonidae > Salvelinus > Salvelinus sp. IW2-2015. The sequence continues at coordinate 39,632,455 of NC_036839.1, read as the reverse complement.
ATAGGTTTTTCTGTTGTGTTATTGACTGTACGTTTGTTTATCCCATGTGTAACTCTGTGTTGTTGTTTTTGTCGCACTGCTTTGCTTTATCTTGGCCAGGTCGCAGTTGTAAATGAGAACTTGTTCTCAACTGGCCTACCTGGTTAAATAAAGGTAAAACATTTTTGCTCTATATGCTGCTAGCCTGCACTCCTTCCAGGACCCCAGGAAGAATAGCTATGGCTTATGCAACAGCCAATGGGGATCAAAATAAACTACATCAACAGTCTGAATCTGAGCATCTCAGTACTAGCTACACAATCAATGTGTAGTAAATCTATGGCTGTGTTTTTATACATCCACTGATTGGTGGAGGATACTCACATTGATTCACCCTATCCAATGAGATAACAGAATACTGTTTGGTGTACCTAGACCACTTCAATGCACTCTATCCAATGAGAATGCAGATTACAATTCTGGCAATAGAGAGAGAATAGCCCTCCTCGTCATCAGGTCAATATATGGTTGTTGGGATACACAGACCTGCAATGGTTTGAGAGTAGCAGTGTATGTGCTTATGGCGAATTAGTATGTGTTTGAGTCACCAGAAATCTCATTATTGATACATGGAACCGTTTGTTGCATCCTTTGTGTTGTGAAAACGTCTCACTGATGGGGTCAACAGAGAACATCAATGTCCATTAGAAGACAGTATATCCAGTCAGACATTGTAAGAACCGAGTCAGACTTGAACGAAATGCCTAGGCTATTGTCTGTTCACCTCCCCATAACCATATTAATTCATGCAGGTCTGGTAAAATGCATTCTGATCGACATTTCATATTTAAACACCACGCTATCATATGCCCACCGATTTTTTTCTACCTCATTAATTCTGAATACCTTTATAGCTGATTAAGGATTGTGTTTTGTCAGTTGTCTAATTCGACTGAATTGTGT
>NC_036839.1:39601513-39626513 GCF_002910315.2 Salvelinus sp. IW2-2015 | reverse complement strand
GGTGGAATTTGTATTTGTGGTCCTGGCAACTGGACCTTTTTTGGAACACCATTATTTTTGTCTTACTGAGATTAACTGTCAGGGCCCAGATCTGTCAGAATCTGTGCAGAAGAACTAGGTTCTGCTGTAGGCCCTCCTTGGGTGGTGTCACGCCCTGACCTTAGAGATCCTTTTTATGTCTCTGTTTTGGTTTGGTCAGGGCGTGAGTTGGGGTAGGTATTCTATGTTCTATGTTGTGTATTTCTTTGTGTTTGGCCGGGTGTGGTTCTCAATCAGAGGCAGCTGTCTATCGTTGTCTCTGATTGAGAACCATACTTAGGTAGCCCTTTTTTCCACCTGTCTTTGTGGGAAGATGACTTTTGTTTAGGGCACATAGCCTTTAGCTTCAYGGTTTGTTTTTGTAGTGTTTGTTGTTTTGTTCGGCGTCTTTTTCCAAATAAAGAGAAAATGTACGCTCACCACGATGCACCTTGGTCCTCTTCTTTAAACAGCCGTGACAGGTGGGAACAGAAGCACCAGATCATCAGAAAACAGTATACATTTGACTTCAGATTCTTGTAGGGTGAGGCTGGGTGCTGCAGACTGTTCTCGCGCCCTTGCCAATTTGTCGATATGAATGTTGAAGAGGGTGGGTCTCAAGCTGCATCCCTGTCTCACCATCCGGCCATGAGGAAAATAAATCGGTGTGTTTTTTTTGGTCAATTTTAACCATCTGCACACTTGTTGTTTGTGTATATGGGTTTTATAATGTCATATGTTTTACCCCAACACCACTTTCCATCAATTCTTATAGCAGACCCTCATGCCAAATTGAGTCAAAAGCTTTTTTGAAATCAACAAAGCATGAGAAGACTTTGCTTTTGGTATGTTTGTTTGTCAATTAGGGTGTGCAGGGTGAATACGTGGTCTGTCATATGGTATTTGGTAAAAAGCGAATTTGGCATTTGCTCAGTACATTGTTTTCACTGAGGAAATGTACGAGTCGGAGGTTAATGATAATTCAGAGGACTTTCCCAAGGTTGCTGTTGATGCACATCCCACGGTAGTTATTAAAACTTTTTGGGGATAGAGGGCAGTATTCGGAAGTTTGGATGACTGAGGTGCCCAAAGTAAACTGCCTTTTACTCAGGCCCAGAAAATAGGATATGCATATAATTGGTAGATGTGGATAGAAAACACTCTGACGTTTCCAAAACTGTTAAAATAATGTCTGTGAGTATAACAGAACATATATGGCAGGCGAAAACCTGAGGAAAATCCATCCAGGAAGTGGGATATTTTTGATGTGTGTAGTTTTCAATTGCCTGCCTATACAGTATGTAATGGGTCAGATTGCAGTTCCTATGGCTTCCACTAGATGTCAACAGTCTTTAGACATTGTTTCAGGCTTGTTTTCTGAAAAATTAGGAGAATGAGACCATTTTGTAAGTGGACTATAAAATGAACCAGAGCTGGTTTGAGCGCGTGACCGATCGCGCGCCGTTCTTTGTTTTTTATTTCTATTGAATACGCTATTGTCTGGTTGAAATATTATCGATTATTTAGACAATAGACAACCTGAGGATTAATTATAAACATTGTTTGACATGTTTCGACGAACTTTACCGGTACTATTAGGATGTATTCGTCTGCCTGTTGTGACCGCCTTTGAGCCAGTGGATTACTGAACAAAACGCGCCAACAAAACTGAGTTTTTGGGACATAAAGAGGGACTTTATGTCACGTTCGTCAAATGAATCGGACCAAGGCGCAGCGTGGTAGGCGTACATTCTTTATTATGATAAGAATGAACACTGAACAAACTAACCAAAATAACAAAACGACACGTGAAGCTATACAAAACGAGTGCTGACAGGCAACTACACATAGACAAGAACCCACGAACACAAAAGGGAAAATGGCTACCTAAATATGATCCCCAATCAGAGACAACAATAAACAGCTGCCTCTGATTGGGAACCATATCAGGCCACCATAGACATACAAATTACCTAGACCTACAAAACCCCTAGACATACAAAAACCCTAGACAATACAAAAACTAGCATACCCACCCTCGTCACACCCTGACCTAACCAAAATATAAAGAAAGCAGAGATATCTAAGGTCAGAGCGTGACACTTTATCGAACAAAACGAACATTTATTGTGTAACAGGGACTCTTGTGAGTGCAACCAGATGAAGATCATCAAAGGTAAGTGATTAATTAGCTATTTCTGACTTTTGTGACTCCTCTACTTGGCTTGAAAATGTGTGTATGCTTTTGTAAGCGGGGCGCTGTCCTCAGATAATCGCATGGTGTGCTTTCACCGTAAAGCCTTTTTGAAATCTGACACAGCGGCTGGATTAACAAGAAGTTAAGCTTTATTTTGATGTATGACACTTTGTATTTTCATGAATGTTAAATATTACTATTTCTGTAATTTGAATTTGGCGCTCTGCAATTTCACCGGGTGTTGTCGAGGTGTGCCGCTAGCGGGACGCCTATCCCTAAATTAAGGTTGAATTTGTCTCCACTTTTGTGGATTGGGGTGATCAGTCCTTGGTTCTAAGTATTGGGGAAGATGCAAGAGCTGAGGATGATGTTAAAGTGCTTAACTATAGCCAATCTCTCTCTCTTGGTCTCTCTCGATTCAATTCAATAAAATGTTTCAGTTCAAAGGGTTTTATTGGCATGGGAATCATATGTTTAAATTGCCAAAGCAGGTGCAATAGACAATTTACAAAAGTGAAATAACAATAAAAAATGTACGGTAACATTACACTCACAAAAGTTCCAAAGGAATAGAGACTATCTATCTTTCTCTCTCTCTCTTTCTGTCTTTCTCTCTCACACACACGGACCCGCACACACAACCCCCCCCCCCCCCCCTTGCCATGCAGAGCGAGATACCAAGCGGGCATGCATGCTTGTCTAAATTGGCATCGCGCCCACATGTCGAACGTACCCATCAAACGTGTTCCACGCCGTTGGCCGGGCACATGCATTCTGGTCACGTTCCGTGGCACCCACACGGCACGTTACGCTTCTCGCACACTAGTGAGAGAATTAATTTCCCCCGCCATTATTCCACAGATGTTTGCTTAGATTCCTTCCTTCCCTCCTGATGGAGAGAGCTGGATACTTGACATCACTCACCACGAGAGCAAACCGAGTAGGCTAGAGAAGAAAAACAATTAAACACTGAATCTGAATATATTGAAATAATTGAGTATAATTGAGTATTGGTTTTAAAAAAAAMCTTGCTTTACTGGTTTGTCAAGGGTAAACACACTGATGTTGTAGTAGAATGTGGTCAAACCCAGGCCTTGGCCTCTCTAGAGAGATGTGTCCAGAGAGATGTTGGGTGTATCAGGAGAGACCAGGCACAGGAGCATGCAAACACATGCACACTCGCACACACACACATGAATGCACACACTCACGCTTGCACACGCACACACAAATACACACACACACACACATCAACATTGAAGCATTACGCTCAATCAACCTCAGCCTTTCAAAGCCAGGGTGAGCCTCTATCTCACATTGAAATTATTTCAAGACCTTCAACCCCCCCCTCCCCTTCTATCCCTCTCTTTTCCATCTTCCTCCAGTCTGTCTGCAGAAGCGAGGATCCATCTTGAGGACTGAGAGGCTCCCTGTGGTGCTGCTAAAACTAGAATGAAAAGCAAACCTATTCTTGCTCTCTTACATCTTACCACTCTCTACCTCTATATATCCTCATCTGTCTCTCCTCTCTCCCTCTCTACCTTTCCCCATATCATCTCCTCCCTTATCTCTCCCTACCACTTTTGATTTAGCCCACAGTGCAGAGCAGGGCAGGTCTTGGGAAACCTCCTTCTCCTGTGTAATGGAGGGAGACCATTATAGATGTTTACTTAGCTCTCCTCCCATCTATTGTACTCCTGTGTGGACGGGGATGGACTTCTGTCCGTGTTTTTTTGTATGACCAGTGTTGCTCTTCCACTTTCTTCTCATGACCGCTGCATTCAACAGATGGGGCAAGATGGTGAAAGCAGACCATGTTGGTAGTCAGACTGCTGCTTCCCTTTGTAGGCATCTCTCCCCAGGGTATGGTGGGCTGGGGCTGGACCAGGGAGTCAGACTCTCTCCTCAGGGTATGGTGGGCTGGGGCTGGGCCAGGGAGTCAGACTCTCTCTTCAGGGTATGGTGGGCTGGGGCTGGGCCAGGGAGTCAGACTCTCTCCTCAGGGTATGGTGGGCTGGGGCTGGACGCAGGGAGTCAGACTCTCTCCTCAGGGTATGGTGGGCTGGGGCTGGGCCAGGGAGTCAGACTCTCTCCTCAGGGTATGGTTGGGCTGGGGCTGGGCCAGGAGTCAGACTCTCTCCTCAGGGTATGGTGGTTTTGGGGCTGGGCCAGGGAGTCAGACTCTCTCCTCAGGGTATGGTGGGCTGGGGTGGGCCAGGGAGTCAGACTCTCTCCTCAGGGTATGGTGGGCTGGGGCTGGGCCAGGGAGTCAGACTCTCTCCTCAGGGTATGGTGGCTGGGGCTGGACCAGGGAGTCAGACTCTCTCCTCAGGTATGGTGGGCTGGGCTGGGCCAGGGAGTCAGACTCTCTTCCTCAGGATATGGTGGGCTGGGGCTGGGCAGGGAGTCAGAATCTCTCCTCAGGGTATGGTGGGCTGGGGCTGGCCAGGGAGTCAGACTCTCTCCTCAGGGTATGGTGGTTTGGGGCTGGGCCAGGGAGTCAGACTCTCTCCTCAGGGTATGGTGGGCTGGGGCTGGGCCAGGGAGTCGACTCTCTCCTCAGGGTATGGTGGGCTGGGCTGGGCCAGGGAGTCAGACTCTCTCCTCAGGTATGGTGGGCTGGGGCTGGGCCAGGGAATTCAGCGGGAGATCCCTCCGAGGGAGCGTAATGTGTTAATTAGTGTTAGTCTCTGGTGGTAAACCTGCCTCTGCAATGTGGAAATAATTAACACCACAGTCCAAGGACTTGCGTGTGTGTGTGTGTGTGTGTGTGTGTGTGTGGTGTGTGTGTGTGTGTGTGTGTGTGTGTGTGTGCGTGCGTGCGTGCGTGCGTGCGTGCGCGCGGTGCGTGCGTGCGTGTGTGTGTGTGTGTGTGTGTGACAGACAAAGTGTCTATATCAGCATACACGCTTTGATATACTGACACAATCAACTGAGTGTCCAAGAAAAGTTCATTGTGAGATGTGTTATAACTGTGTGGTGTAAGGTACTTCTGAGCAAGGTTTGTAGAACAATTGCAAACAATTATGGACTGCGGTTATTTAAAAAGTTAATTATGTCCTTACCATGTAACACCAATTAACAACCTCTTTTTCAGTTGTGAATCACTCACTTCTATACTGTGCACAGAATAACAATGCAATGCATTTAATGTAAACACACACACACACACACACACACACACACAGGGTCTGCTCTCGTTTCTTTCTGTGAGAGGGGATAAAACGATAGTGCAATTTAAACAGTGAAATTAAAGGGGTGCTTTCATCTAAGCTGCAAGGATTCTATTGTTTGACGAGTTTGAAAACAAGTTATCTGTAACAAACCGCCCCATGATATACACACACACACCTTCAGATCCCAGCATTGAGATTCAATGAGTGGCCGGCTATATTGTACGCCTGATGAGAGAACCCTTTAAAGGGGCCCTTTCATCCTATAATTCCAGCTTTATCTCCCATCTTTACACCACTAAGCTGCTGCCAGGATCACATTACACATTTGCCTCCATTCCATCACCGGGGCGGGCGGCCGGATGGGGGGAGGCTCTAGGGGTTTACAGTATACGCTGCCCATGCATGATTAGGGTGGACTCTCTCTCTCTATCCCTCTCTTTCTTTCGCTCTCTCTCGCTTTCTCTCTCTCTTCTCTCTTTCTCTCTCTCTTCTCTCTCTCTTCTCTCTCTCTCTTCTCTCTCTCTCGCACTTTTTCTTTTGCTCTCTTCTCTCCTCTCTGTTCTCTCTCCTTTCACTCCCTCTCTCTTATCTCTCTCTTTTTTCTCTCTCGTTCGCGCTCTCTCTCTTTCTCTCTCTTTCTCTCTTTCTCTCTCTTTTCTATCTCTTTTCTCTCTCCTCTTTCTCTCCCTCTCTTTCTTCTCTCTCTCTTTTTTCTYTCTCACTCTGTTTTTCTTTCTTTCGCTCTCTCTCTTTCTCTCTCTTTTCTTTCTCTCTCTCTTAATTCAATTAACATTTTCAATTTAAGGGCTTTATTGGCATGGGAAACATGTTTACATTTCCAAAGCAAGTGAAATAGCTATCCCTCTCTCTCTCTTTCTCTCTCTTTTTTCTCTCTTTCTCTTTCTCTTTCTCTCGCTCTCTCTCTCTCTCTCTCTCTCATAGGACCATTAATTATTCTGTATATAGTCCGGTCCTATAGAGCTGACCTGCTGTGACTGCTGAGTACCTGACTGGTTCTGATCCATGATCTGAGGCCTCAGTCAAACAGTCGATTCATACCTCAGCATTTAAGCCAGAGAGTGGGTTATCTATAACCTAAAGGCCAGAGTTTCCTCTGATCCCTAACAATGTACAGGAGAGAGGGGATACACACAGACATACACATCCGCGCAGCACACATGCAGCAACGCCCGCGCACACACCACCACCCCACACACACAACACACACACCACACACACCACACACACCCACACACACACACACACAACACACTCCAAACCACAACACACACCACACACACACACACACACACAACACACACACACACACAGCACAGTGTAACCACACACACACACACACACACACACTTACACCTCTGTTTTTCAACCTCTCACTCTGTAGAGTCCCCTTCCCACCTCTCTCCATCTCCAAGGCCAAAGTTCCTCTATTCGTCACAGCTGATGAAATAGGTTCAACAACAACATAACAGTGAATAAATTAGTCTGCCTGTGAACCAAGACCTATTTTGTTTGCATCGCGTTCCTCTGGTAGGCTACGTGTCCCATTGAAGGCCCTGGGGTAACAATAGGTAACTGTGAGTACCGGTGTACCTACTGAAGATAACTTATTAAACCCTGTGCCCTGGGCCATTTTCCTCAGTCAGGTCCACAGGTTAGACTGACAGCTACTGCAACAGTAGACCTTTCATACACTTATCTTCATTTTCTCTCTCTATCTAAATCCTAAATGACAGTTGAGATATAGTGTGTTTGTGTGTGTTTACCAGAGGGAGGGTGTGGGAGATGTCGACTGTCCTCCTAACTGCCAAACCCATCATCTGACAGATCCTCTTCCATCTCAACTGCTCCTACCACTAAGAGATGTCTCTGGCACGCTGTCATCCCTAGACAACCGCTGCCAAGGTGGCCAGACAGCTGGGGTAGCCGACCTCCGCTGGCCACGAGCCATGGAACTGTGGCGCGCACGTGTCAAGAGCGAGCGATAACTAAACGCAAACAAACATCCGKGATGAAACCGACAAAACACAGCAGTCAATAAACATTATAAAATGCTCATAGGTTTGTCCATTGCAAATCAACCAGCTCTCACAGTCTCACGTCAGAATTAGACGTTCACCCATGTTTCTTAAACGTCAAATTTTTAAGTTGTTCTAAACGTCAAATTTCGATGTGTTTAAGGTTCAATTTAGGGATTCATTTCGATTTTTTAAGGTTAGGGTTAAGTTTAGGCATTAACTTTGAATTCTTATAGGCATTTGAATTCATTTAGGCATTAATTCCCGAATTCTTAAGGTTAGGATTAAGTTTAGGCAATAACTCAGGATTCTTAAGGTTAGGCATTAACTCTGAATGGTTAAGGTAAGGGTTAAGGTTTAGGATAGCCTTAAAACAAAAATATGCCCATCAGCCATCCCCGTCAGCGCTCACTTTTTCCCCCTAGTGGCCGTTTTCCACCTCCCGACCAGACATGGATGGACGTCAAATACTGACTTGTATCATGGGGGACCTTCCTACGCGAATGGGATGTAGCCTAGGCTGTGCTTATATGCCTATAGTCTCAAAGACTAACTAGGCTTAACATTCTCACTATTAGACCAACTAAAATATATAGGCTATTTTTTAAGTACAGCATAGCCTACAATACAGCGGGTTATTGAACTCAGGACTGGGCTAAATCAGAGACCTTACTTAGCCTAATACAAATTCACAGTAATCGACCAATGGGCTATAGGCTTTAACAAAATAATAATGGTTGTAGTCCAACTCATAATGTAGCCTTTTCATGAACAGGCCATTTCGTCTATTTTATTGACAGTCTCTTAACATAAACGGAATGTATAAAAACTATGTTCCCAATCCAAGAAAGCCTAGCAACTATTAAGAGAAATTGAAAAACATTGTTACAATTAGGCTATTGAAGCATACAGTAACAAATTAGCATATCACAATTTCAGCCTTCCAATTTTTATTTATTTAAATGATGAAACTCAAACAACTTCTGAACAAGAATAACCATTTCAGATTCATGTGCGCAAAAAACAACATATATACCGTTTGAAGTCGAAAGTTTACAAACACTTAGGTTGGAGTCATTCAAACTCGTTTTTCAGCCACTCAACAAACTTCTTGTTAACAAACTATAGTTTTGGCAAGTCGGTCAGGACATTACTTTGTGCATGACACAAGTAATTTTTCCAACAATTTGTTACAAACAGATTATTTCACTTATTCACTTATAATTCACTGTATCACAATTCCAGTGTGTCAGAAGTTTACATACACTAAGATGACTGTGCCTTTAAACAGCGTGGAAAAATCCAGAAAATGATGTCATGGCTTTAGAAGCTTCTGATAGGCTAATTGACATCAGTGTTTGGAGAAAAAAGGGGGATGCTTGCAAGCCGAAGAACACCATCCTAACCGTGAAGCATGAGGGTGGCAGCATCATGTTGTGGGGGTGCTTTGCTGCAGGAGGGACTGGTGCACTTCACCAAATAGATGGCATCATGAGATAGAAAAATTATGTGTATATATTGAAGCAACATCTCAAGACCTCAGTCAGGAAGTTAAAGCTTGGTCGCAAATGGGTCTTCCAAATGGACAATGACCCCAAGCATACTTACAAAGTTGTGGCAAAATGGCTGAAAGGACAACAAATTCAAGATATTGGAGTGGCCATCACAAAGCCCTGACCTCAATCCTATAGAAAATGTGTGGGCAGAACTGAAAAAGCGTGTGCGAGCAAGGAGGCCTACAAACATGACTCAGTTACAAATGTCAGGAGGAATGGTTCAAAATTTAACCAACTTATTGTGGGAAGTTTGTGGAAGTCTACTATTATTCTGACATTTCACATTCTTACAATAAAGCGGTGATCCTAACTGACCTAAGACAGGAAATCTTTACTAGGATTTAAATGTCAGGAATGATTAAAAAAAACTGAGTTTAAATGTATTTGGCTAAGGTTTATGTAAACTTCCGACTTCAACTGTATTTATACATTTAAACTCAGTTTTTCACAATTCCTGACATTTAATCCTAGTAAAAATTCCCAGTCTTAGGTCAGTTAGGATCACCACTTTATTTTAAGAATGTGAAATGTCAGAATAATAGTAGAGGTAATGATTTATTTCAGCTTTTATTTCTTTCATCACATTCCCAGTGGGTCAGAAGTTTGCATACACTCAATTAGTATTTGGTAGCATTACCTTTAAATTGTTTAACTTGGGTCAAACGTTTCGGGTAGCCTTCCACAAGCTACCCACAATAAATTGGGTGAATTTTGGCCCATTCCTCCTGACAGAGCTGGTGTAACTGAGTCAGGTTTGCAGGCCTCTTTGCTCGCACACGCCTTTTCAGTTCTACCCACAAATCTTCTATAGGATTAAGGTCAGGGCTGTGTGATGGCCACTCCAATACTTTGACTTTGTTGTCCTTAAGCCATTTTGCCACAACTTTGGAAGTATGCTTCGGGCCATTGTCCATTTGGAAGATCCAATTGCGAACAAGCTTTAACTTCCTGACTGATGTCTTGACTGATGTCTCCAGCATCTTCACAAGGTCCTTTTCTGTTGTTCTGGGATTGATTTGCACTTTTCTCACCAAAGTACGTTAATCTCTAGGAGACAGAACGCGTCTCCTTCCTAAGCGGTATGACGGCTGCGTGGTCCCATGGTGTTTATACTTGCGTACCATTGTTTGTACAGATGAACATGGTACCTTCAGGTGTTTGGAAATTGCTCCCAAGGATGAACCAGACTTGTGCAGGTCAACAATTTTTTTTTCTGAGGTCTTGGCTGATTTCTTTTGATTTTCCCATGATGTCAAGCAAAGAGGCACTGAGTTTGAAGGTAGGCCTTGAAATACATCCACAGGTAYACCTCCAATTGACTCAAATGACATCAATTAGCCTATCAGAAGCTTCTAAAGCCATGACATAATTTTATGGAATTGTCCAAGCTGTTTAAAGGCACCTAGTGTATGTAAACTTCTGACCCACTGGAATTGTGATACAGTGATTTGTAATTGAAATAATCTATCTGTAAACAATTGTTGGAAAAATGTATTGTGTCATGCACAAAGTAGATGTCCTAACCAACTTGCCAAACCTATAGTTTGTTAACAAGAAATTTGTGGAGTGAAAAGCAAGTTTTAATGACTCCAACTTAAGTGTATGTAAACTTCCGACTTTAACTGTATATAGAGAGTACCAGTCAAAAGTTTGGACACACCTACTCATTCAAGGTTTTTCTTTATTTGTACTATTCCTACATTGTAGAATAATAGTGAAGACATCAAAACTATGAAATAACACATATGGAGTCATGTAGTAACCAAAAACATGTTAAACAAATCAAAATATATTTTAGATTCTTCAAAGTAGCCACCCTTTGCCTTGATGACAGCTTTGCACACTCTTGGCATTCTCTCAACTAGCTTCATTCGGAATGCTTTTCCAACAGTCTTGAAGGAGTTCCCACATATGCTGAGCACTTGTTGGCTGCTTTTCCTTCACTCTGCGGTCCAACTCATCCCAAACCATCTCAATTGGGTTGAGGTCAGGTGATTGTGGAGGCCAGGTCATCAGAAATTATTCTTATTTTTTTCTTTAACTAGGCAAGTCAGTTAAGAACAAATTCTTATTTTCAATAACAGCCTAGGAACAATGGGTTAACTGCCTTGTTCAGGGGCAGAGCAACAGTTTTTAAAATTGTCAGCTCAGGGATTTGATCTTGCAACCTTTTGGTTACAAGTCCAACACTCTAACCACTAGGCTAACCACTACCCCTTACCTAGCCTGGAGGTGTGTTGGGTCATTGTCCTGTTGAAAACAAATGATAGTCCCACTAAGCGCAAACCAGATGGGATGGCATATCGTGGCAGAACGATGTGTTAGCCATGCTGGCTAAGTGTGCCTTGAATTCTAAATAAATCACTGACAGTGTCACCAGGAAAGCACCCCATACCATCACACCTCCTCCATGCTTCACGGAGGGAACCACACATGCGGAGATCATCCGTTCACTAACTCTGCGTCTCACAAAGACATGGCGGTTGGAACCAAAAATCTCAAATTTGGACTCATCCGACCAAAGGACAGATTTCCACCAGTCTAATGTCCATTGCTTGTGTTTCTTGGCCCGAGCAAGTTTCTTCTTGTTATTGTTGTCCTTTAGTATTGGTTTATTTGCACTAATTCAACGCAGTCTCCTCTGAACAGCTGATGTTGAGATGTGTCTGTTCCTTGAACTGTGAAGCATTTATTTGGGCTGCAATCTGAGGTGCAGTTAACTCTAATGAACATATCCTCTGCAGCAGAGGTAACTCTGGGTCTTCCTTTCCTGTGGCGGYCCTCRTGAGAGCCAGTTTCATCATWGSGCTTGATGGTTTTTGCGACTGCACTTGAAGAAACTTTCAAAGTTCTTGAAATGTTGCGGACTGACTGACCTTCATGTCTTAAAGTAATGATGGACTGTCATTTCTCTTTGCTTATTTGAGCTGTTCTTGCCATAATATGGACTTGGTCTTTTACCAAATAGGACTATCTTCTGTATACCATCGTTGCCTTGTCACAACACAACTGATTGTCTTAAAAACAAATAAATTTTAACAAGGCACACCTATTAATTGAAATGCATTCCAGGTGACTACCTCATGAAGCTGGTTGAGAAGAGAACATAGATTGAATGTTCTCTTCTTAGATGGTGCTGACCGATATGTCAACTCTGCTTCTGGCTCCTAAGCAACTTTGCAGTATTTAGTTTTTTTTGTGTGCTATTTATTACATTATTCACCTAGGATTTTTTTGTGTTATTACATACAGCCGTAAATAACTTTTGGATATCAGAGCTACGGTAACTCACCAGCATTACAACCAGGAATACGACCAAAGAACGTACTTTGGTGCAAAAAGTGCAAATGAATCCCAGAACAACAGCAAAGGACCCTGTGAAGATGCTGGAGGAAAGAGGTACAAAAGTATCTATATCCACAGTAAAACRAGTCTTATATAGACATAACCTGAAAGGCCACTCAGCAAGGAAGTACCTGCTCCAAAACCTCCATAAAAAAGTCTGGACTACGGTTTGGGGACAAAGATCGTACTTTTTTGGAGAAATGTCCTCTGTTCTGATGAAACAAAAATAGAACTGTTTGGCCATAATGACCATTGTTATGTTTGGAGGAAAAAGGGAGAGGCTTGCAAGCTGAAGAAAACCATCCCAACCGTGAAGCACGTGGGTGGCAGCATCATGTTGTGGTGGTGCTTTGCTGCAGGGGGGACTGGTGCACTTCACAAAATAGATGGCATAATGAGGTACGAAAAATATGTGGATATATTGAAGCAACATCTCAAGACATCAGTCAGGAAGTTAAAGCTTGGTCGCAAATGGGTCTTCCAAATGGACAATGACCCGAAGCATACTTCCAAAGTTGTGGCAAAATGGCTTAAGGGCAACAAAGTCAAGGTATTGGAGTGGCCATCACAAAGCCCTGACCTCAATCCTATAGAAGATTTGTGGGCAGAACTGAAAAAGCGTTTGCGAGCAAGGAGGCCTACAAACCTTACTCAGTTACACCAGCTCTGTCAGGAGGAATGGTCCAAAATTCACACAACTTATTGTGGGAAGCTTGTGGAAGGCTACCTGAAACGTTTGACCCAAGTTAAACAATTTAAAGGCAATGCTACCAAATACTAATTGAGTGTATGTAAACTTCTGAAGCACACTTTTTTTTAAAGACTTTTTTGGTTACTACATTATTCCATATGTGTTATTTCATAATTTTGATTTCTTCACTCTTATTCTACAATGTCGAAAATAGTAAAAATAAAGAAAAACTCTGGAATGAGTAGGTGTGTCCAAACTTTTGACTAGTACTGTATATCTATAATCTATAAGTTATGTTTATGCAAATTGCTATTCTATTCATTTTTTTTGTTCTGTTCTGGAATATTTTGTTCTAGAATATTTTGTTCTATTCTGGAATATTCTTTTTGTGTAGCCTAAAATAAGCACTTTTCCATGTCTCATGACAGCGTGTAAACCTACTAAAATAAGTAGGCCTATTATAAACGTCTAACATGTTAGTTTAATTCAATGAGGAAGATAGTGAAGTGCATGCTTTTTACCCAGGTTACAATTGGGCGGCTCAGCAACTTTGGGGCGGCAGGTAGACTAGTGGTTAGAGTGTTGAACTTGTAACCGAAAGGTTGCAAGATTGAATCACCGAACTGACAAGGTAAAAAGCTGTCGTTCTGCCCCTGAAAAAAGCAGTTAGCCCACTGTTCCTAGGCCGTCATTGAAAATAAGAATGTGTTTTTAACTGACTTGTCTAATTAAATAAAGGTTAAAAAAAATATCCACTGTGGTATGCCAGATCATCCGCGAAATGTGAATCTTTCACAGGTGGATGGCGCGTTTTGTCCCACGCCAAGAAACAAGTTTAACTTCTCAAAACTAGTCCAAATTGTATATTTACAGAGATCCCAAACAGTGCACGGGCACCATAGCTAGCATGATTGTTAATTCAATAGGCCTGTAACAGCCTATAGGCATAGCAATGTGACCAAAAGGAATTAGGCCTGGTTTGTCCTATACCTCAAGATTTTTCAGGCCGCTATTCGGATGTTTCTTTACACAACCGACAGGACAAATAAAGACAACAGACAATTTGGCTTATTGTTTTTTTTCGTTTTGGTCAGCAAAAACTATAGGCGAATGAATAGGCCTAGTCATTAAACACAAAACAGATCAACAACGTCGAATAGCCTAATAAAAAACGAACGCATCATTAGTTCTAGTTCTAAGAAAAAATGTACACAAAAAATCAAATGTAGACTGCATTTACAGTACATTGCATTAAAAGCGCATATCCTGAAAAACAGGAATACACTAACATAATTTCACTAGGCTATTAGACCAAAACACACTCCAAAGTTTATATTTTTTCATAAATGTCCTTTTGCGCTCCCCTGCATGTATMTCCTATAGTGGATTAATTCAATCAAGTTTAACTTTTTTAGGTTGGTGTGTTGGGTGGCAAGTTTTCTCTCACATCTGAAGGTCAGGATTGAGCAGCATCGCCCGCTCTACAAGACAGGGTCTCGATTAGGCCTTTGTCGAATGTTTTGCACATCAGATCTACAACGTTGGCCTATAGTACTTTTGGTGTGCTGACATTGAAAACACAAATGGTATCCGTTATGACAAATTTATTGTTCTCAATAATCCTTCATGAAATAACCACTTCAAATATATTAGGCTACTGTCAAAATCATCACATAGAAGTATACAAGGCTATAACAAACAACAATGACGTCAGCTTTTGGGAATTCGTGCTCCTTTGAACATAACATGTAGGCATAGGCCTATCATCACTGTAATAACAGTCTAATCATAACAAACTTGAATAAAACTGTTAAGTCATCAATACCACATAATGCAAAGTTGAGGGTAAATAAAGTATTGCTCATTATAGTACATTAATTATATGGTAGCATTAGAACAGAAAGTCAGCATGGTGAAAAAGATTCAGATTCTTAAAAATATTCTATCATAACTTGTTTGTAAAAACAAAACAAAAGCATATAAGAGTAATGCTTGGGAATGTCATGTGACCCCCTTCAACTGCAGAAGGGAACATTTCCAATAACATTAAGTGCTGCAAAAAAAGTGTCGTTGATTTTGTTTGTTCTAAAATAGGCCCACACAATATGAAATATTACAAAATAAGAAGGGCGATCATTGGGAGATGTTAAAGCGTATCATTGTTTTTCACATGGGGCCAAAGATGGGGCAGAGAACTGAAACAATAATTTTGGTGAAAGCAGGGCAAGTTCAAAATAAAATAAAAGGGAAAGATATAGTTTGTGAAACACACACACACACACTTTATTGGAATATATAGCAGGCTAAAAACTGATTAAGATTGTCCATTCGACAATGTGTTGCCTAATATCGCATGTTTTAATTTCTAACTTTCCTAAGAGAAAATACCAGACACACCGTTCGTCAGGATGGAGTAATGTGGATGGGTAAGATTTTTGTTTTGTTTCATTGTTTCATGTAGGCCTAAAAGTAACTGTTCCCGCTTGGCACACATGTAAAATATAATTTATCTTGCTAGTATTCATCCCAAAGAAATATTATTGTTCGGTGTTTTGTTAATTTCTCACGTATCGCTGAACATTCGCTTGCAGTCCATGGAAGGTGACGGTGTGCCTGCGCTCATGTTGTCGACCTGGGAGTACTCGTCCTCCGGGCTGTGTGGCAGCCCCGGCGGCGTCATCCTCTTCTCCTTCTGCCTGCGGTTGCAGAACCAGACCCGGACCACCTCCTTCTCCAGCTGTAAACTGTCCGCCAGAGAGGTGATCTCCTGGGCTGCTGGTTTGGGGCTTTTGAGAAAGTGGCTCTCCAAAGCTCCTTTGACGCTCACCTCGATGGACGTGCGCTTTTTCCTCTTCCTGCCCTGCGCCGCGATCTTATCGATGCTGGTGGGGCTACCGGTGGTCGAGTCGGCTTCCTCCAGCCATTTGTTGAGCAGCGGCTTCAGCTTGCACATGTTCTTGAAGCTCAGCTGCAGGGCCTCGAACCTGCATATCGTGGTCTGTGAGAAGACGTTTCCGTACAGGGTGCCCAGCGCCAATCCCACGTCCGCTTGTGTAAAGCCCAGTTTGATCCGGCGCTGTTTGAACTGTTTGGCGAAGTGCTCCAGGTCGTCCGAGGTTGGCGTATCCTCGTCGGACTGAGCGTCATGGCTCACCCCGACGTGGTGCTGCGGATGATGTGGATGCTGGTGGTGGTGGTGGTGATGATGGTGGCTGCCGTGGTCGAGATCAGGGGATTCCCCCCTCACCATCCCCGGGTGCATTAGGCTTCTACTACCCGGTGAGCTGAGCATCCCGTTAACCGTGAATCCCCCGGTCTGGGAGTACATCAGCGACTGTTGCTGCTGCTGTCCTTCGGAGATGCTGGAGATGTGAGCGGATGAGGTGCCTCCCCAGGCTCCTGGGTGTGCCTGGTGGGAGCCCAGATGCGAAGACCTATGGTGTAGAGCGGAGCCCGAGTGCAGGTCCTCTCTGCCGGAGTTTCTCTTCACGTCCTGCAGCTGCGGGCTGCCTGTCATTCCCACCGGGCCGGGGGACCAGGGAGAACCGGMTTCGGCAGCTGCCACTGCGGCTGCTGCAGCGGCGGCGTGAGGCAGGGATGTCACCCACTGGTGAGCATGGCTTAACATGTGTCCCCCGTTGCTCGTCGCAATAGCGCCCTGCATGAAGTCACTCTGCACCATCTTCACCGAGGAGTCCCCTCTGTATCCGCCCGACACCGAGGTGATAGCAGTGCTCCCCGGCTGCATGTCACCGACCCCCCGGTCTGAGTGCACGATGGAGCCGGTGGACAGGATCCTATTGCTGGCCAGGTATGGACTGGAGGTGGCTGTTGCCATTCCCCAAACCATAAAGCCTGTGATTGATCTCCCTCTTCCCTCGTTGGATCAATTTACCTTCTCAAACAGAGTGCTCTAATCCAAGATTTTTTTTTTAAATGTTGAGAAAGCGTGTTGAATGTTATACTATGCCATAAAATGGAGATACAAAAATTCAACTAATCCATCAAAAAGATTAACAAAAATGCAAATGAAAGTTGATGTTTTGTTTATCTATTAGTAGGCCTATGAAAATGTATTCACTTTCCATCAGTTTAAAGGCAGCGATTGGTGAATAGAAAATAATCTTTATGCATTCCGTAGGATTTTTTTTTTTTTTAATAAATGATTTAAAATATGAAAAGTTTTGGTTTTCTGCTGGACGTATAGATTCAGTAAACTCCCACAAAAGGACGCTCTCTTCTAGGATCCTTGTCGAAGGAGGCTTGTCGGAAAAAGACCATTCATAAACACTCTTCTCCGCTTCTGCTCTTCGAATCTGAAGTGTTGGAAGCTACAAAATTCCAAGTGATACAACGGTCTACATAAAAGATTGTATCTATTTTCTTCCTTCACTCTTTTTCTCCTTCCATCTGACACTTCTACCCGTTCCTCTCTGGAAGCGAGTGTTTACTCTGTGCCATGCGTGCGCACGCCTTTCCCATCTTCCCCCAATTACCAGCGGAAGTGGAGAGCAGGACTCCTGCTGATTGGACGATACACATAGAGGGATTGACACGTCTTGGTTCCCTTTTCTGAAAAAAATTACAGATTAATTGATTAGATGATAATATAGGGTAATATATAATATTGACATTGCAATTAGGCTATCATAGCGTACCCTACATTATTATTAATATTTAACGGTATATTTACCTAATGATATTAGTATTGTAGCATTCATAACRCAATAACAAAATTGTAATTAGCCTAATCAAGAAACAATCAAATTATATGACCCCAATATCATGGGGATTGAAGAGAAACTCTCCATTCTAACGGAGAGAGAGAAGCCCCATGCAAACAAGGCCAAATTGTGCAGTCCATTGGGGATTGGAGGGAAACACTGACTCTTGCCATTCTCGCCAGTCAGGGATGTCATGTCAGGCCCAAACAGCGCAACAGATCTATGTTGTTCCTCCTCTGTCTAATAGCGCAGAGCGGAGGGGGCTGTGTCAAGGGTATAAGGTCGGCTCTGGATACACACCCAGGGGTTCTGTACGCCACTTGCATCTTAATGCCCTCTCCTTTTTGTACTGAAGCAGGACCCACTGGGCGTGACGCACGGGCGAGTGCGGGTGAGGGTGCAATATTTACATTTACACAGGATCGAGGTTAGCAAGCATGTAGAGTCCTTTAGTTTTTTCCATCTCCGGGAGAAGTGTTATTTTAATAGGATGTTTCCAGAGTGTGTGCGAGTGACGGTAAGCTCAATTATAACCTTTCCAATATTTCTAGCCACAAGATTTTCCCAGTCTTAGAAACCGAAACTCTCAACACAGGGAGCTTTCTTTAAATTGAAAGAAGAGAAATTGCACCCAACCAGGTGCAGGCTAATACATTTGCAGTTTTCCTTCCCGGAACATTTCTATTGGATCTGATTCAAAAATGTTGGGGGAGGAGAAAGAAAAAGTTAACATTTGTGTGTAGCCTTCATAGGCTATAAGGATACACTTTTAGAAAAAAAGGTTCCTTATAGAACCAAAAGGGTTATTTTTCAGAACTCTAGAGGTTCTTCACTGAACCCAAATGGTTCCATATAGAACCCTGCATGGTGCCATACGAGGCCAACGGTAGAGGAATGTTTTGAGAATGTGAACACAGCAGCCCTCCATTTGTCAGATCAATTCCGCCCATTTTTTTTCTATCGCCCGGCCCGGCCGCCTTTCATCCACAGGTCCAACTTCTGCCACAGGTCCAAATCCTTTGCTGCTGGGCTACCTACTGCCAGTACAGTCTGAGTTGTTGCCTGACTGGTTCCAGAGAAGAAAAAAGAGCAACAATATGAGTTAATCTTCAGAAATATACGTGAGTTCATCTTCAAAAAATGAAGACAAAGCGCTATGCAGACATATAGCCTAATTATTATGATGTAGAAAAACAACTTGCATGCAGTTGTTGTCAGCCGCAGCCGAAAAAGAAATCCTCTGTCTCTGATAGTTCGGAGTTACTGCCAGTCTGAGTAAAACATAGATAGTGTGTTGAAAGTCATGTAATGATTAACTAGGCTATTGAATCACCAAGATGTATTATAAATGTATACAGTAGACTACTTCCTCTCAGTCAGCAACAGCCTTCTAATGACTTCATGAAACATAGTCCCCTTAATTGACTCCACAGTTTTACTGAAATAAAATGAACAATTAGCTAATTGCCAATGTCAGGTTGGGTCTGTAGCTCTATTTGGCATATCCCATAATAACAAATAATGTTTATTTGAAAGGGTTGGCTGGTTAAATTGGCAAATTAAAGTTGCCTATCTTTTTCTGTTTAGCTAGCTAGGCAAGTTAACAAACAAGCTCAAATTCTAATAACACAAGCCTAAATAAGTTCAGGAGCAGACATTGAATATCCCTTTGAGCATGGTGCAGTTAGTAATTATACTTTGAATGGTGTATCAATACACCCAGTCACAGGCACCCTTCATACGATACAGGCACCCTTCATAACTCAGTTGCCGCTCAGGGATTTCACCATGAGGCCAATGGTGATTTTAAAATGGTTACAGAGTTTAATGGCTGTGATAGGAGAAAACTGAGGATGGATCAACAACATCGTAGTTACTCCACAATACTAACATAAATGACAGAGTGAAAATAAGGAAGCCTGTACAGAATAAAAATAGTTATTCCAAAACATGCATACTGTTTGCAATAAGGCTCTAAAATAATAATGCAAAAAATGTGACAAAGATATTAACTTTTTGTCCTGAATACAAAGCGTTATGTTTGGGGCAAATCCAACACAACACATCACTGAGTATCACTCTTCATATTTTCTAGTATGGTGGTGGCTGCATCATGTTATGGGTATGCTTGTCATCAGCAAGGACTGGGAGTTTTTTAGGATAAAATGAAACGCAATGGAGCTTAGCACAAGAAAAATCCTAGAGGAAAACTTGGTTCAGTCTACTCTCCAACAGACTCTGGGAGACAAATTCACCACTCAACAGGAATATTACCCAAAACACAAGGCCAAATATACACTGTTGCTTACCAAGATGACATTGAATGTTCCTGAGTGGCCTAGTTACAGTTTTGACTTAAATCGGATTGAAAATGTATGGCAAGACTTGAAAATGGCTCTCTAGCAATGATCAACAACCAACTTGACAGAGCTTAAATATTTTTTTTGTAAGAATAATCTGCAAATATTGTACAATCCAGGTGTGCAAAGCTCTTAGAGACTTACCCAGAAAGACTCATAGCTGTAATCGTTGCCAAAGGTGATTATAACATGCAGCCTATTGACTCAGGATATATTAATGTTTTATTTAAAATAAAATTTTGGAATTTTTCTTCCACTTTGACATTACAGAGTATTTTGTGTAGATAGTAAAAAAACACACAATTCAATCCATTTTAATCCCACTTTGTAACACAACAAAATGTGGAAGTCACAGGGTGTGAATACTTTCTGAAGGCACTGAGAGAACCCTTTCTCCTCGAAAGAACCAAAGGGTTCTATATAGAACCCCAAATAACCMATTTTTCAAAGAGTATAACCTTGCATGCCAGAGCTTTGCATAAGTTCGATTTGTCCACTCAAGTTAGGCCTTAAACTTTTAAAAAAGTGCCATCTGTTCTATTGTATTGTATTGTATTCTATTAATTTACTGTTAAATTGTATTCCAGGACAAACTGTCAGAATTATGGTGCATGTAGGCTAAACGGAATCCAATGCACAATACAACCGAGCACTTTTCCCCCTTCTCCTATTCAAATCACCATGGTAACCGGGTAGGGGTGTTTAGTATGTCTTCCCATCAATGGGGCGAGCTGCCCTCCCTACGCGAGGGCATTCAGTTTTAACCCGCGAGAAACGCAGCAGTATCAGAATAGGAACCCACAGGCGACACGAGAATTCAATGCATGGAAGAAGACAAAAATATAAGTATTTAGTCATCAATGTTAGTTTTCAATCGAGAGCTATTCAATGGATATGGATTGCACAACATCCTCATAACCCAGGATGGGGTCCTTATAGACTAGACCTAGGCCTACATGTGGCGGCGGAATGTTCGGTATTCCGATGAATCAAATTACATGGCAGGTATGCTTTTTATGTATATAAAAAATAAAAAATAAAAAATGTATAATAATGATAATAATAAACATTATAAATGAACGAACAATTTCAACATGAAGGTGTAGGCTATTTCAACCCTATAAAAACGACATCAAACCGACAGACTAATGTAACAATAAAATAACAGTTAAGCAAATATCAATAATGATGAATACAATAACAATAACGATTTGTACTAATATTATTAATAATAAGAACAATTGTTTATGTATTAGGCTGCCACAAAAACGGTTATATTTACTGTTAGCTTATGTAATATTAGAATTTAATAGTTACAGCTATATATATATATATATATATATATATATATATAGAGAGAGAGAGAGCGAGAGAGAGAGAGAGATAGTGTTTATTGCGTGTTTATAGCTAGTATAGAACTACGACAAAGTTTTTTGTCGTTATATAGTGTCCTGCTGGATCAATACATTTTGTCATCTAATGTTTTTCCCTCCCCTCACGAAAAGTGTATTATTGCTACTATTAGGCCGTCATCACAAACAGGAAGGCATTCCATGGTAAAAGTCAATCATCCAAGCGAAATGCAACCATAAAGTCCGGATATCATTACATTGTTTATCTAATTACCGACGAGCAAACGGGCACATTTTACTACACTTAAGGAACGCGTAATTTACTGCGCTCACCTCATTCACACATCACTTTAGCTTATCGTGGTTTATGCATTCATAAACCGCCCTCAGAAGCACGGGGATCATTTATTTAATGCTACCATAACTTCCACCGGTACACTCTTAGAAAAAAATGCTATCTGGAACCTTAAACGGTTCTTCGGCTGTCCACTAAGGAGAACCCAAGTAGACCCATTTTTTTTTGGAACCCAAAAGGGTTATTCAAAGAGTTCTCCTACTATGGGGACAGCCGAATAACCATTTTGAAAACCTTTTTTCTAAGGTTGTAGATATGCTTTGTCCTAATGTATAGTAGCATCCTTACGAAAAACCACATTCATTTAAAATGTCATCACATGTTAAGTCTTCCAAACGCACATGTTTTCATGTGATCACATGTTATGTGAAGTTAATGTGATAACAGATGACGTGTACAAACGGCTATCTGGAACTCAGCTTAGAGTTCTGCTTCTGAGCCCTCATCCGCTATGTAGGCCTACTTAATGTTTGTAGATGTAGGCCTACTTAATGCTTGTAGATGTAGGCCTACTTAATGTTTGTAGATGTAGGCCTACTTAATGTTTGTAGATGTAGGCCTACTTAATGCTTTGTAGATGTAGKCCTACTTAATGCTTTGTAGATGTAGGCCTACTTAATGCTTGTAGATGTAGGCCTACTTAATGCTTGTAGATGTAGGCCTACTTAATGCTTGTAGATGTAGGCCTCTTACTGCTTGTAGGTGTAGGCCTACTTAATGCTTGTAGATGTAGGCTACTTAATGCTTGTAGATGTAGGCTACTTAATGCTTGTAGATGTAGGCTACTTAATGCTTGTAGATGTAGCCAACTTAGGCTTTGTAGATGTAGGTCTACTTAATGCTTGTAGATGTAGGTCTACTTAATGCTTGTAGATGTAGGCCTACTTAATGCTTGTAGATGTAGGCACTAATGCTTGTAGATGTAGGCAACTTAGGCTTGTAGATGTAGGTCTACTTAATGCTTGTAGATGTAGTCTACTTAATGCTTGTAGATGTAGGCCTACTTAATGCTTGTAGATGTAGGCCTACTTAATGCTTGTAGATGTAGGCCTACTTAATGCTTGTAGATGTAGGCTACTTAATGCTTGTAGATGTAGGCCTACTTAATGCTTGTAGATGTAGGCCTACTTATGCTTGTAGATGTAGGCTACTTAATGCTTGTAGATGTAGGCCTACTTAATGCTTGTAGATGTAGGCTACTTAATGCTTGTAGATGTAGGCCTACTTAATGCTTTGTAGATGTAGCCTTACTTAAATGCTTGTAGATGTAGGCTTCTCTAAATGCTTGTAGATGTAGGTCTACTTAATGCTTGTAGATGTAGGCCTACTTAATGCTTGTTTGTAGATGTTCTGACGCTACATGCTGTCTGGCAAGAACAGTCCAGGACTTTTATTCATCTTCATCACCACCACACATAATTAACACACACATGCAGAATCTTCGGTTACAATAGGAATGGACTTTTTTATTAGATGTATGCACAATTTTCCAGGCCAAAACTTTCCTCTTCCTCGGAATAAAACACTCTGACATGGGGTGGGAGGGGTCCGAGTCCAGATGTGCATATGGGCACGCTGATTGGCTGAAGCCAAAGGGCTTTGATGGACAGCTGAGATGGTGAAATATCACGCTATCGGGACTGTGGGGGAACTAAGGCGATTGTGATGGAAGGTTAGGTCACAGAGTTTCTTAACCCAGAGACGCCACATCGCGATTCTCTTGCGCTTGCGAAGCAGACCCTACAGACCAGACCGGGATTTGAGAAATCAATGAGAGAAGTGAAAACACTTCCTTCGCTGTTCATTTTCTCGAAAGCTAAAGGCAAAACCTAGATCCGAGACAATGTCTAAAGTGGATCTGACAGCATTTTAGCAACATGAAATCGAATGAAAATCTGTTGATAATGTGTTTTTAACTTGCTAAAGAAATAGCTATTCTATTAGCCACGTTTTGACTGACTTGTGATCTTTGCCTTCGCTAGTTTGATTGTATTGACATTCCCTTAGTTACAGTAGGCTGTTTTTGTCCAAAATATTGAGTCATTGAAACTGAAACATCACACCCAACCTCCTGAAAGTGACAAACTGACACGTTTTAATTTTCGTCAAAAACAACTTTATATCGACGGAGGGCCTTTGATTTGACGGCCTGCACATGCGCAGTTCGGCGCGAGACAACCGTTAGACCCGATGACGTGTTTCTGCTCATGAGTTTAGCCAGCCAACGTCGCAATGAGTTCAAGTGTGATCAGGGATTTCTATTGGAGAAGCAATTTCTGCCTATCTTCATACTGTACTGTCTTTGGTTAGGTAGAGAGGAGGTTTCAAACGACATGTAAAAGCAACAAGCGACAACATGAAAGCACAAATGTGAAAACGTGATCACGTGAAGGTTTCCAAAAAAATCAGGTGTTTTTTCTGTAAGAGATGCAACATGCATAATCATGGTACATCATAATGGCTATTGACAAAACAGAATAATAATAGTTTAATGACCTTTGTTAAATGATTTAAACCTGCTAATTACCACTAGTTAGATTGATATCTGTCTTGCCTTTCAGGATTACACAATGTAGCCATGATGCAAACACCACCCACACACTCTATAACAGCCTTTGGTACCCCTCTCCTCACACATATTCAGGGCCAGGAGTTTTCTCTCATCAGGAGACCTATAGCCTATAACCAGGGTCCAGAGTCCTCCCTGACCAGGAGACCTATAGCCTATAACCAGGGTCCAGAGTCCTCCCTGACCAGGAGACCTATAGCCTATAACCAGGGTCCAGAGTCCTCCCTGAGCAGGAGACCTATAGCCTATAACCAGGGTTCAGAGTCCTCCCTGACCAGGAGACCTATAGCCTATAACCAGGGTCCAGAGTCCTCCCTGACCAGGATACCTATAACCAGGGTCCAGAGTCCTCTCTGACCAGGAGACCTATAGCCTATAACCAGGGTGTGGTCAGGAGAACCAACTCTATGCATATTGCTGTGTGTGTGCTCAGGGAGCAGAGCAGTATTGTTTCTCATGTGTTGTGTTGACGCAGCAGGGAACAGGCCAGGGTCGACTGTTTGATATTCATGAAGGAAGCTGAAGAGTCCTTATGATGCACATATTTTAGCCCTCTCTCCCTCTGTTCTCTCTCTCTTTCTACTCTCATTCTCTTCTCTCTTTTGCTCTCTCACTCTCTTT
>NC_036839.1:39598303-39600741 GCF_002910315.2 Salvelinus sp. IW2-2015 | reverse complement strand
ATCCTTTGAGCCTGATCTTTTCTCTCCCTCTCACTTCTTCTATCGGTAAGCTCTTGCACCACTCCTTTGATAGAGGGATGTACAGAGAAAGGAACAAGTAAATTATATGTCTTTGAGAGCTGCAGCTCAAGGAACCTAGATGCAGAGTTGTTTCTCTTTTCTCTTCTTCTGCAGTGTCAACTGCGCGCATTTGCATATTTCTAAAGTCTACAAAGAAAATAGCCTGCCAGCTAGAGTAGCCTAGCCACTGTGCAGAGTGGAGACAGAACAGAGAGGGAGAGGGAGGGAGTGCAGACAGTGAAAGACCAAACCAGGGAAGACAGGACCTGGAAAGTGAGAGAGAGTGAAGAAAAGGTTGGAGGAGCAGGGATCTGGGACAATTCCTGCTGCCCTCATGGACTGGAGTTATAGTGCACCTCTTCTCTGCAGCCCTGAGTTACAGCGATAGACAGGGAGAGAATGGCAAGATGAGAGAAAAAGATGGAAGAAGAAAGAGCGAGTAGAGGAGAGGACCAGAGAAAGAGAGAAGAGAACAGAGAGGAGAGAGAGAGAGACGAGGGCAGAGAGAGGGGGGAGTGAGAGGAGGCGAGAGAGAGAGCCAAAGAGGAGAGAGAAGAGAGTAGAGAGAAGCAAGAAGAGAGAGAGCGAGAGAGAGTGCAAAAAGAAGAATAGAGAGAGAGAGAGAGAGAGAGGGAGCAAAACCCCCCACACACTATTGTAAATCCTAAGAGACTGCAGGATTCTTCTTCCTCTTTTTCCCGTCCCTTTCAGAGGCTTGGTTGGTTTTCTCTATTAGTGCGACCTCCTTGGCTGGATGGGGATGGCCCCTACTCTTTGTCCCCTTGTTAGAGCAAACCTTTAGAGAGGTTTGTGCGTGTGTGTTGAGAGAAAAATAAAAGTCTCTCTCTTTCCCACAGAGCTCTTCTACCCTTACAAGCGGCCCCTCATGACGTAATGTTTGTGGAGATCATCAGCTCGTTCATACACACAGTTTTAGTGTACATAGACAGTGATGTCACAGTGATGTCACTGAGTAGTCAAAGTTGGGGGTAAGGAAAGGGGTGTGTTCAATCCAATGGCTATATACATTAATAGATAAAGACATTGATCACATGACACCATTCATTCCTATGTGAAGACTCAATAGCGCATTGAAGCCAAATGAAGTCAGTTAAGATGTAATCTCATGGAGACATAACATGCTCAGTTTGAGTGCTGCCCCCTCTCATTGACTAACTCAAATTGAAGGCCGACCAGGGTACTGCAGGCTGCCATTAGCAACTAAATTAACCTTATTTGTGTTAGATAAAAAAAATATTGGTTCAAGGACATACATCTGGTGTATTAGAAGCAATTATTGGTACTATGATAGTCTTAAATTTTTTATATTTGAACAAAGATTGACAGTTTTCCATTTTTTCCATGCCTTGAACCACTGTGGCTTCAATGAGAGGTGTATGATCAGTGTATTCAGTCTCTCTCTCTCTCTCTCTCTGTCTCTCTCTCTCTCTCTGTCTCTGTCTCTGTCTCTGTCTCTTCCTCTGTCTCTCTTTTTCCAAATAGATAGCATTTTGAGAAGGAAGAGTGAAGAAGAGAAGGATGAGGAGGAAGAGGAGGGGAAAGAAGAGGGTGAAAGAACTAGATTGAAATGTTTCTGTTTTTAAATAAATAGAGAACTATCACTCTCCTCCTCCTCCTCCTGTTCTGATTGGAAGTGTGTTCGACCTTCATCTCTCTCTGAGCCAGAGACAACCCTCACAGCAGGAGAAGCCTTCTACCCACAACCCCCTGCTGCGTGTTTCTAGCGAGAGGGAGGGTGATAGGGGGGGGGGGGAATGCAGGAGGGAGAGGATGAAAGGGAGAGAGAGAAAGAGAGAGAATGAGGGAAGAGAACATAGCCCTACGGTGATTATAACAACAGGAGTTATAGTGAAGCTTGGTTGTTTGTGCTGTGTCATTATAATTGATGTGCTATATATAGGCAACCTCTTCTATATTGTCAATAGTTAATCTAGAAAGAGCTCAAAAAGACGTCTGAGGCCTCAAGTGTGTCCTCAAGGAGGAACATTTGGGAATCCCTCGGAATACAGCACTTTAATGTGATCTAATTAGGGAAGGAGGGAAGGAGAGACAGGAGAGTCAGGAGAAGAGGGAACCCCATCCGATTTACAGCCCTGATTGGAACACAGTCAATTACCACCTCCTGCTGTGGCCCAAATGATCAAGCCCAAAGGACAGATGCACTGGTTAAACGTTGTTGTGGGGTGGCCCATTACGTGTGGACGGCGGTGGCTAATGTGTGAAAATGACATTCATTAATTCCACCACATAATTTTCACAAGGTTAAGGGGGGCTGTGAGGTATAACGAGACCGCATTTATAGTGTGTGTGTGTGTGTGTGTGTGTGTGTGTGTGTGTGTGTGTGTGTGTGTGTGTGT
>NC_036839.1:39588350-39597827 GCF_002910315.2 Salvelinus sp. IW2-2015 | reverse complement strand
ACAAATGCTGGATAAAGAGAACAAATGCTGGATAAGGAGAACAAATGCTGGATAAGGAGAACAAATGCTGGATAAAGAGAACAAATGCTGGATAAAGAGAACAAATGCAACAGAGGCAAATAGAAGGGAAGAAAGTCGTTCATTTCTTTCTATCCTCTGAGCCTCACTCTCTCTTTCGCTCTCTCATCCTCTTTCTCTCTCTCTCTCCCTCCATCTCTTCTCCCTGCCCTGACTCTAACTCTCTCTGCCACAAACACACATCACTGCCACCCAACCTCTACAAAATAAGACTGAAAAACGACCAGGGAAAAAATGGGTCAGGAAGAATCTCCGGTTCTCCAGGCAGTATGGACAACCGTCCCCCTGTACCCAAGCTCCGAAGCTGGCCAAGTCAAACAGCTTGGAGTCCCTGAGGACCAGGCTGCTCAAACAGACTCAGACCATGGCCCAGAGCTCTGTGAATGGGGAGAGTTTTCCCTACAGTTCCCCTCTGGGCCACCTGGTTATAGAGACCCTCTGTAGTTAAGGAGCTTTTCCTGGTGCGTTCACTAGGATTAGGAATATTTATCAAATGAAGATATTAACTTCAACTGGTGATAGTAGTATTTGTTTTATTTTTGGGGGCTACACTGCTTAGCCTCAGTAACGTGGAAACCAACATTTTCCTATTCCTACACTCTTAGCAAAAAAGGTGCTATCTAGAACCTAAAAGAGTTCTCCGGGTGTCCCCATAGGAGAACCCTTTGAAGAACTCTTGTTGGTTCCAGGTAGAACCCTTTTGGTTCCAAGTAAACTCTCACTGTCAACTGCGTTTATTTAAGCAAACTTAACATGTGTAAATATTTGTATGAACATAACAAGATGCAACAACTGAGACATAAACTGAACAAGTTCCACAGACATGTCACTAACAGAAATGGAGAAATGTGTCCCTGAACAAAGGGGGGGGTCAAAATCAAAAGTAACAGTCAGTATCTGGTGTGGCCACCAGCTGCATTAAGTACTGCAGTGCATCTCCTCCTCATGGACTGCACCAGATTTGCAAGTTCTTGCTGTGAGTTGTTACCCCACTCTTCCACCAAGGCACCTGCAAGTTCCTGGACATTTCTTGAGGGAATGGCCCTAGCCCTCACCCTCCGATCCAACAGGTCCAAGACGTGCTCAATGGGATTGAGATACGCGGGCCTTTCTTCGGCTTGCGCCATGGCAGAAACACTGACATTCCTGTCTTGCCAGTAAATCACGACAACAGAACGAAGCAGTATGTCTGGTGGCATGCGCTCATTACTCGGCAGGGTCATGTCGGATGAGCCTGCAGGAAGTCGGCTACCACATGCAGGGAGGAGGATGTACCTTCCCTGTAACGCACAGCGTTGAGATGTGGTGTCATGTAGAAGCCCATCCCACAGAGCGGTGTACTACCTTGGAAACCCAACATGGTTTCTACCTGGAACCAAAATGTTCTTTTTACCTGTAACCAGGACAGGGTTCTCTTTTATGGGGAGGGTTTAGCGTTGGTGGTTGAGGAGATTGGCGCCAGTATCCGAAAGCGTTGCTGGTTTAATTCCTGAGCCAAAGCTAGGTGAAAAATCTGTCTGTGCCCTTGAGCAAGCACTTAACGAGATGAAGATGATCGAAGCGAGATGAAGATCATGACGAGAAATCTGCACCAAAACCAACTCAGCGTTCCCACGGGCACATGACGTCAACTTCAACGTTTCTAATTCATTTTTGTTGAAATGACGTGGAAACAACGCGTTGACGTCAACCAGTGAGTGTGCCCAGTGGGCTTCTCTGCCACGTCCACATTCACTTTTCCTCTTTCCCTTTTCTAGACTCTATCTCTTTTTATATCTGTCCTCTTGCTACAGTAGTCTATATGTGCACAGAATGTGATATCTCAAGATTCTACAACGACATGTGATGTTTCCCATAAAGAGAGAGACGACGCGGAAGGGACAGGAGAGTGATACTCGAGGGACCAGCAGATTCACTGCAGCAGGGACCATACAGACCTCATTCCAACCACAAAGACGAGACTGGAAGCTGACTTAGAAGTGCTAATTGTCCACTCGAGCTCTCATTCCAGAAACACAATGTCTCTCCACAAGCATTCATGGGATACCCACCGCTAAACCAAATTAAAAGTGATCTGTCCCCGACTCAACACTGCATATCTGTTGGAGTCTTTGAGTGGTACGCACTCGTTGTCAAGCACAGCAAGGCTGGACTCCCACAACCACGACATCACACACACACACACACACACACACACACAACACACACACACACACACACACACACACACACAACACCACACACACAACACACACACACACACACACAACACACCACACACACACACACACACACACACACACACAACCGACACCACACACACACACACACACACACACCACCACACAACCACACACCGAAATCCCTGAGCTGAAGTGCGAATGCAATATAGAGCTGCTTTACGACACACAGCGCAAGTACCAATTACATTAATAGACCATCTGAGAGTTGAAAGAGACTGGAAGTGGGTTGCGAGTTCATACGTCTTTGCCCTTTGCTGAGCCACATTGTTCCAACATGGAAAGAGTACCTTATGTACTTGAATAAATTGCAAAGTCTCCCACTCCTGTACTGCAAATCATGTCTAACATTACTCACACCCCCACCCCCCCCCGCTGAGACGGATAGTTCCTAGAATCACATACTATACAGCAGGGAATCTCAGGCAGACCCCTTAGATGAGATGGACATTCACAAAGCAAATTCATCAGAAGTGCGACCTGCAAACATAACCTCATAACAAACAGTTGAACCTCTATTGTCTGTGCCTCTTTTGCTCTCTGTTATGGCCCCTCTGAACCAGGTCTTACAGAAAACAATAGACCTGACGTTACACATACTCCGACACAAGTCACCAAGCGCTCGGCACATCCCCTTAACAGCTAAACTCCAAGCACCAGGTTCAGGACAGGCTGGCCTCCCCTTACAGCTAACTCAACACAGTCAGGCAGGCTGGCCTCCCCTTACAGCTAACTCAACACAGTCAGGCAGGCTGCATCAGAGAGGACCTTGGGAGGCTGAGGAGGAAAACACACAATGGTCTACTTTACCTCTCCTCCTTGATCTGCACTTTCAAAGACCTCTCCCCTTCTCACCTCCTCCCCTCCTTTCCCCCTCTCTTCCCCTCCCTCCTCTTCGCTTCCTCTCTTCCCCTCCTCTCCTCCTCTCTTCCCCTCCTCTCCTCCTCCCCTCCTCTCCTCCTCTCATACTCTCCTACTCTCCTGTCCTCCTATCCTCACTGGACAAAAGACTACTTTAGTTGTTTGTTGTTGTTATTGATATTGTTTCCCCCATTCATAACACAAAGCCAGCTGACCATGACTCTGATGCTAATGTGAAGGTGGAGAGGGTTTTATAATCAGTGCCAGTGCAGATCAGAGGGGCTCGGGACGGGGTAGGAGAGGAGAGGAGGGGCTCGGGCCGGGGGGAGTGGAGACGAGAGGAGGAACGTGTAGCATTGAACATCAAACGCACACAGCTATCAGAGGAGCTTCTGTGTTTGACCAGCCTTGACCTTCTTTACAGCACAAGGCCCCAGTCATAATGATATCAAGAATTTACTACAACATCATTTCACTATCTGAAATCATTCAAATTGCTTTTTGAAAAAATAACAAACTTCTTTTCATGGCTGTTTTGTATCTGATATTTGCACATCGCTTTTTGTGGATGCATGCCACCATGGTTAGGGCCCTGAGTTGGGATAAACTCTGGCTCGTATGTTTGGGCTATGTTTGGGCTATCGAGAGCTTGGGACTGTAAGGTTCTATCTGCATTCTGGTCAAAATGTAGTTAATGACATAGCCTTGTTCCGTTCAATGTTCTCTACCAATATAGTTGTTAATATGTTGCTATGATCAAAAGAATGCACCCAAACCAATGATGGTTCGGAACTTTAAAGCAAGTGATCTCAGATTATACCATGGCATTGTTGAATACTCGTTTCTGATTGGCTTGAAGGGCATTCTAAAGCGCTCGCCATGTATGGGCCATGTATGGGAGGATGGAGTTTTTCCTGTTCAGCTCACATGGTTATTGGATTGGTTAACCCGCTCTGCTCCTCAGTGAGATGTGTCTCCTCTGTTTTGATTCGTTGACTGTCCAAGATGCAGATCACCTGAACAGGAATTTTTATTTTTTTATTTAACCAGGTAGACCAGTTGACAGCAAGTTTTCATTTACAACTGCGACCTGGCCAAGATAAAGCAAAGCAGTGCGACACAAACAACAACACAGAGTTACACATGGGATAAACAAATGTACAGTCAATAACACAATAAAAATCTATATACAGTGTGTACAAATGTAGTAAGATTAGGAAGGTAAGGCAATAAATAGGCCATAGTGGCGAGATAATTACAATTTAGCATTAACACTGGAGTGATAGATGTGCAGAAGATGATGTGCAAGTAGAGATACTGGGGTGCAAAAGAGCAAAAATAAATACCAATATGGGGATGAGGTGGTTGGGTGGGCTATTTACAGATGGGCTGTGTACAGGTGCAGTGATCGATAAACTGCTCTGACAGCTGATGCTTAAAGTTAGTGAGGGAGATATGTCTCCAGCTTCAGTGATTTTTGAAAATTCGTTCCAGTCATTGGCAGCAGAGAACTGGAAGGAAAGGCGGCCAAAGGAGGAGTTGGCTTTGGGGATGACCAGTGAAATATACCTGCTGGAGCACGTGCTACGGGTGGGTGTTGTTATGGGGATCAGTGAGCTGAGATAAGGTGGGGCTTTACCTAGCAAAGACTTATAGATGACCTGGAGCCAGTGGGTTTGGCGATGAATATGAAGCGAGGGCCAGCCAACGAGAGCATACAGGTCGCAGGGGTGGGTGGTATATGGGGCTTTGGTGACAAAACGGATGGCACTGTGATAGACTGCATCCAGTTTGCTGAGTAGAGTGTTGGATGCTATTTTGTAAATGACATCGCCAAAGTCAAGGATCGGTAGGATATTCCGTTTTACGAGGGTATGTTTGGCAGCATGAGTGAAGCAGGCTTTGTTGTGAAATTGGAAGCCGATTCTAGATTTAATTTTGGATTGGAGATGCTTAATGTGAGTCTGTAAGGAGAGTTTACAGTCTAACCAGACACCTAGGTATTTGTAGTTGTCCACGTATTCTAAGTCAGAACCGTCCAGAGTAGTGATGCTAGTCGGGTGGGCAGGTGCAGGCAGCGATCGGTTGAAGAGCATGCAT
This sequence comes from Salvelinus sp. IW2-2015, assembly GCF_002910315.2. NCBI lineage: Eukaryota > Metazoa > Chordata > Actinopteri > Salmoniformes > Salmonidae > Salvelinus > Salvelinus sp. IW2-2015. The sequence goes on along the minus strand of NC_036839.1, from coordinate 39,592,548 downwards.
TTAATTTTACTAGCACTTAAGAGCAGTTGGAGGCCAAGGAAGGACTGTTGTATGGCATTGAAGCTTGCCTGGAGGTTTGTTAACACAGTGTCCAAAGAAGAGCCAGATGTATACAGAATGGTGTCGTCTGCGTAGAGGTGAATCAGAGAATCCCCAGCAGCAAGAGCGACATCGTTGATATATACAGAGAAAAGAGTCGGCCCGAGAATTGAACCCTGTGGCACCCCCATAGAGACTGCCAGAGGTCCGGACAACAGGCCCTCCGATTTGACACACTGAACTCTATCTGAGAAGCAATTGGTGAACCAGGCGAGGCAGTCATTTGAGAAACCAAGGCTGTTGAGTCTGCCGATAAGAATGCGGTGATTGACAGAGTCGAAAGCCTTGGCCAGGTCGATGAAGACGGCTGCACAGTACTGTCTTTTATCAATGGTGGTTGTGATATCGTTTAGGACCTTGAGCGTGGCTGAGGTGCACCCATGACCAGCTCTGAAACCAGATTGCATAGCGGAGAAGGTAAGGTGGGATTCGAAATGGTCGGTGATCTGTTTGTTAACTTGTCTTTCGAAGACTTTAAAAAGGCAGGGTAGGATGGATATAGGTCTATAACAGTTTCGGTCTAGAGTGTCTCCCCCTTTGAAGAGGGGGATGACCGCGGCAGCTTTCCAATCTTTAGGGATCCTCAGACGATACGAAAGAGAGGTTGAACAGACTGGTAATAGGGATTGCAACAATTGCGGCGGATCATTTTAGAAAGAAAGGGTCCAGATTGTCTAGCCCAGCTGATTTGTAGGGGTCCAGATTTTGCAGCTATTTCAGAACACCAGCTATCTGGATTTGGGTGAAAGAGAAGCTGGGGGGGCTTGGGCAAGTTGCTGCGGGGGGTGCAGAGCTGTTGGCCGGGGTTGGGGTAGCCAGGTGGAAAGCATGGCCAGCCGTAGAAAAATGCTTCTTGAAATTCTCGATTATCGTGGATTTATCGGTGGTGACAGTGTTTCCTAGCCTCAGTGCAGTGGGCAGCTGGGAGGAGGTGCTCTTATTCTCCATGGACTTTACAGTGTCCCAAAACTTTTTGGAGTTAGTGTTATACGATGCAAATGTCTGTTTGAAAAAGCCAGCCTTTGCTTTCCTAACTGCCTGTGTATATTGGTTCCTAACTTCTCTGTAAAGTTGCATATCGTGGGGGCTATTTGATGCTAATGCAGGATGCAGGATGTTTTTGTGCTGGTCGAGGGCAGTCAAGTCTGGAGTCAAGCAAGGGCTATATCTGTTCTTAGTTTTTGTCAAGCCCTAGTATCCACCTTTCCAGAAATAAGTCTCTCACTGTTGCCATAGCAAGTGGCAACAGTGAGAGACTTATTTCTGGAAAGGTGGATTTTTAGAAATAGAAGCTCGAACTGTTTGGGCACAGACCTGGATTGCATGACAGAACTCTGCAGGCTATCTCTGCAATAGATTGCAACTCCACCCACTTTGGTAGTTCTATCTCGGTGGAAAATGTTGTAGTTGAGGATGGAAATTTCAGAATTTTTGGTGGCCTTCCTAAGCCAGGATTCAGACAGGGCTAGGACATCAGGGTTGGCGGAGTGTGCTAAAGCAGTGAATAAAACAAACTTAGGGAGGAGGCTTCTGATGTTAACATGCATGAAACCAAGGCTTTTACGGTTACAGAAGTCAACAAATGAGAGCGCCTGGGGAATAGGTGTGGTACTGGGGTCTATAGGGCCTGGGTTAACCTCTACATCTCCAGAGGAACTGAGGAGGAGTAGGATAAGGGTACGGCTAAAGGCTATAAGAACTGGTCGTCTAGTGCATTGGGAACAGCGAATAAAATGAGCTGATTTCTGGGCGTGGTAGAATAGATTCAGATTATAATGTACAGACAAGGGTATGGTAGGATGTGAGTACAGAGAAGGTAAACCTAGGCATTGAGTGACGATGAGAGAGGTTTTGTCTCTGGTGGGACCAGTTAAGCCAGGTGAGATCTCCGCATGTGTGGGGGGTGGGACAAAAGAGCTATCTAAGGCAAGGTGAGCAGGACTGAGGGCTCTACAGTGAAATAAAACAATAAGGACTAGCCGAGACAGCAGTAGACAAGGCATATTGACATTAGAGAGAGGCATAAAGCAGTCACAGGTGTTGAATGGGAGAGCTAAGACAACAACGGGTAAATTGTGATGAATGGGCAGAGCGGGTCAGTTAGGCACATACAGGACCTGAGTTAAAGGCTGGGGCCGACAGATAAACAAAATGAGGTACCGTGTTATTGAAACAGTCCAGGGGGCATCAGCTGTGTAGCCAAGTGATCATAGGGTCCAAAGAACAGCAATAGGTGAGTAAGGGTGCCGTTCATTAGTTAGTACTACAATAGGTGGGTGGGAGACACGGCGCTTAGAAAGCTAGCGTGCCGGGGCAAGAAGATGAGTCTTCGGCTACATCGCAAAAGAAAAGCCCGTTGAGACCACATCGGACGACCACGTAGGCAGACCAGTCGTGATGGATCGGCGGGGCTCCGCGTTGACAACAAAGGGTCCAGGCCAATTGGCAAAAGAGGTATTGTAGCCCTAGAAGTACCTGGTATATGGGCCTAGCTCGTGGCTAGCTCAAGGTTAACTGGTGCTTGCTTCAGGACAGAGGCGTTAGCTAACAGTAGCCACTCGGTAGCAGCTAGCTAGCTGCGATGATCCGGTGTAATGATCCAGAGGAGCAGGAATCCGGTGATGTGGTAGGGAGAAGCAGTCCGATATGCTCTGTGTTGATATCGCGCTGTGCATACTGGCATGTATTGTCCGAGCTAAAAGGTGAAGACCGCTAGCCGTGGCTAACAAAGACTAGTAGCTAGTTAGCAGGTTAGCTCCTGACAGAGGTTCCAGTTATAAGGAATATAAATAGCAGATCCGTACCACCTTGGGTGAGGCGGGTTGCAGGAAAATATATTTGGTTCGTAGAAAGAAAGTGAGACTAAAATGTATATGAGAAAAAAAACAGCTATTTACATGGGATAAGACAAAGACTAACACAACACACAACCGACTGCTACGCCATCTTGGAATTTTTTGATGCTACAGTTGGTTGTTCCACTATAACCATGGAAACCCACATCTGCAATGTGAACCAGAAAGTGCATTATGCGCTCGCATGCACAGTTCACCCTCGTTTACATTTGTTAGGACAGACAGAACAGAGGAGAGGGAGAGGGAAAGAGAGCCTAAGAGGGCGGGCTGAAGGAAATAGAGGGGCAATGGCCAAAGACTCTTACTTATCCACCTTGACTTTTTCTACTCACCCTCATTACCTGTAATCATTAAGGAAAAGCAACAAGGAAAGGAGAAAAAGAGAAGATAGTTAACTATGCGAACACACAAAGGAAACTGATAGAAGTGTATATGACACACAGAGGAGAGATTGGAAGAGAGAGAGAGAGAGAGAGAGAGGCAAAGTCTTCTCATGCTTTGTTGATTTCAAAAAAGCCTTCGACTCAATTTGGCATGAGGGTCTGCTATACAAATTGATGGAAAGTGGTGTTGGGGGTAAAACATACGACATTATAAAATCCATGTACACAAACAACAAGTGTGCGGTTAAAATTGGCAAAAAACACACACATTTCTTCACACAGGGTCGTGGGGTGAGACAGGGATGCAGCTTAAGCCCCACCCTCTTCAACATATATATCAACGAATTGGCGCGGGCACTAGAACAGTCTGCAGCACCCGGTCTCACCCTACTAGATCCGAAGTCAAATGCCTAACTGTTTTGCTGATGATCTGGTACTTCTGTCACCAACCAAGGAGGGACTACACAGCACCTAGATCTTCTGCACAGATTCTGTCAGACCTGGGCCCTGACAGTAAATCTCAGTAAGACCAAAATAATGGTGTTCCAAAAAAGGTCCAGTCGCCAGGACCACAAATTCCATCTAGACACCGTTGCCCTAGAGCACACAAAAAACTATACATACCTCGGCCTAAACATCAGCCACCACAGGTAACTTCCACAAAGCTGTGAACGATCTGAGAGACAAGGCAAGAAGGGCATTCTATGCCATCAAAAGGAACATAAATTTCAACATACCCAATTAGGATCTGGCTAAAATACTTTGAATCAGTCATAGAGCCCATTGCCCTTTATGGTTGTGAGGTCTGGGGTCCGCTCACCAACCAAGATTTTCACAAAAAGGGGCAAACACCAAATTGAG
>NC_036839.1:39579364-39588325 GCF_002910315.2 Salvelinus sp. IW2-2015 | reverse complement strand
TGTCCTCTTGACTTCTGTATGCCCTGACGTGAACCAGGTCTAACAGAACAATTGCCTCTGACTTACTCCCTACCCAAGCACAGTCCAGGCAGCCGTGGCTCCTGGGACCCTCTCGCCTCCTTACAGCTAACTCACACAACAGTCGGCAGGCTGGCCCTCCCCTTACAGCTAACCGAACACAGTCCAGGCAGGCTGGCCTCCCCTTACAGCTAACTCAACGACGTCAGGCAGGCTGGCCTGTCTATCGCGCTTATGAGTCTCACACCGTCGCGCTTGTCCGCTCGTAATCAACAGCAGGCATCAGAACTTGGAGGCTGAGGAGGAACACACAGCAATGGGATTACTTTTCCTCCTCTCCTTGATCTGCACCTTTCAAAGACCATCTCCTTCTCAACCTCCTCCCCTCCTTTCCTCTCTTTCCCCTCCCTCCTCTCGCTTCCTCTCTTACCCCTCCTCTCCTTCTCTCTCTCCCTCTCCCCCTCCCTCCTCTCCTATCACTTATTACAGTCCCTCCTACTCTCCTGTCCTCCACATTCCTCACTGGAAAAGACTAACTTTGTTGTTTTGTTTGCTTAGATGTTTCCCTACTCATTAAACAACACGCCAGCTGCACCATGACTCTGGATGCCTAATGTGAAGTGCGTGGAGAGGGTTTCTTTATAATCATGAGCCACAAAGTGCAGATCAGAGGGGCTCCGTGGACCGGGGTACGGAGAGGAGAGGAGGGGCCTCGGCCGGGGGGGTGGAACGAGAAGGAGACCGTGTGCATTGAAATAAGCACACACTATCAGACATGCTTGTGTTTGACCACTCCTGACTTTAACGCATCAGACCCCAGTCATAGAATGAACTCAGATTTCATACTTACAACATCATTTTGCACTAATCTGAAATCATTCAAATTGCTTTTTCGAAAACAATTAACAAATCTTTATATTCAGTGAGCTGTTTCGGTATCTATAATGCACATCGTTTTTGTCCGTGAGAATAAGTGCTCTAGCTGCGACTCTGGTCTGTGTTTGGCCTAGTTTGGCTGAAATGGCGTATGTGGGTCGTGACATTACTTGTAGGTTCTATTGCATTTGGTCAAAAATGTAGTTTAATCGACATCAGCCTTGTCCGTTCAATGCTTCTCTCCCAATATGTTTTAAACCGTTTGCTACTCGCATCAAACTAAGAATGCACCCAACCAATGAGGTTCGGAACTTTTAAAGCACTGTCGATCTCAGATTAATACCATGGCATTTGTTTGAATCTCCGTTTCTGAATTGGGCTTGAGAGGGCATTCTAAGAGGCTGCGCGCTGGTCGGGCCCATTGGTATGGGAGCGAATGGAGTTTTCCCTGTTCAGCTCAGACATGGTATTATTAGTTTGGTAGATTGGTTAACCTCCGCTCCTTGCTCCTCAGTGAGAGTATGTGGTCTCCTCTGTTGTTGATTCCGATTGACTGTTCCAAGGACATGCAGATCACCTTGAAAGGCATTTTTATTTGTTTTAAATTTAACCAGGAGTACCAGTTGACAGGCAATTTTCATTTCCACAACTGCGACCCCTGGCCAAGATATAAGCAAAGATGCGCAGCAAACACAACTACAGAGTTAACACATGGGATCAACAATGTACAGTCAATAACACATAAAAATCTTATACATGTGGTACAAATGTAGTACAGACAGGAAAGGTAAGCAAAATAGGCCATAGTGGCGAGATAATTACAATTTAGCATTAACACTGGAGTGATAGATGTGCAGAAGATGATTGGCAAGTAGAGATACTGGGGTGCAAAAGAGCAAAAATAAATACCAATATGGGGATGAGGTGGTGTGGGTGGCTATTTACAGATGGGCTGTGTACAGGTGCAAGTGATCGATAAACTGCTCTGACAGCTGATGCTTAAAGTTAGTGGAGGGAGATATGTCCTCCAGCTTCAGTGATTTTTGAAATTCGTTCATCATTGGCAGCAGAGAACTGGAAGGAAAGGCGGCCAAAGGAGGAAGTTGGCTTTGGGGATGACCAGTGAAATATTCCTGCTGGAGCACGTGCTACCGGGTGGGTGTTGTTATGGGGATCAGTGAGCTGAGATAAGGTGGGCTTTACCTAGCAAAGACTTATAGATGACCTGGAGCCAGTGGGTTTGGGCGTGAATATAGAAGCGAGGGCCAGCCAACGGAGAACAGGTCGCAGGGGTGGGTGGTATATGGGGCTTGGTGACAAAACGGATGGCACGTGATAGACTGCATCCAGTTTGCTGAGTAGATGTTGGATGCTATTTGTGAAATGACATCGCCAAAGTCAAGGATCGGTAGGATATTCCGTTTTACGAGGGTATGTTTGGCAGCATGAGTGAAGCAGGCTTTGTTGTGAAATTGGAAGCCGATTCTAGATTTAATTTTGGATTGGAGATGCTTAATGTGAGTCCTGTAAGGAGAGTTTACAGTCTAACCAGACAACCTAGGTATTTGTAGTTGTTCCACGTATTCTAAGTCAGAACCGTCCAAGTAGTCGATCGCTAGTCGGGTGGGCAGGTGCAGGCAGCGATCGGTTGAAGAGCACTGCATTTAATTTTACTAAGCACTTAAGAGCAGTTTGGAGGCCAAGGAAGGACTGTTGTATGGCATTGGAAGCTTGCCTGGAGGTTTGTTAACACAGTGTTCCAAGAAGAGCCAGATGTATACAAGAATGGTGTCGTCTGCGTAGAGGTGAATCAGAGAATCCCCAGCAGCAAGAGCGACATCGTTGAATATATACAGAGAAAAGAGGTCGGCCGAGAATTGAACCCTGTGGCACCCCCATAGAGCAACTGCCAGAGGTCCGGACAACAGGCCCTCCGATTTGACACACCTGAACTCTACTGAGAAGCAATTGGTGAACCAGGCGAGGCCAGTCATTTGAGAAACCAAGGCTGTTGAGTCTGGCCGATAGAATGCGGTGATTGACAGAGTCGAAAGCCCTTGGCCAGGTCGATGAAGACGGCTGCACCAGTACTGTCTTTTATCAATGGTGGTTGTGATATCGTTTAGGACTTGAGCGTGGCTGAGGTGCACCATGACCACTCTGAAACCAGATGCATAGCGGAGAAGGTAAGGTGGGATTCGAAATGGTCGGTGATCTGTTTGTTAACTTGTCTTTCGAAGACTTTAAAAAGGCAGGGTAGGCATGGATATAGGTCTATAACAGTTTTCGGTCTAGAGTGTCTCCCCTTTGAAGAGGGGGATGACCGCGGCAGCTTCCAATCTTTAGGATCCTCAGACGATACGAAAGAGAGGTTGAACAGACTGGTAATAGGGATTGCAACATTGGGGCGGATCATTTTTAGAAAGAAAGGGTCCCAGATTGTCTAGCCCAGCTGATTTGTAGGGGTCCAGATTCTTGCAGCTATTTCAGAACACCAGTATCTGGATTTGGGTGAAAGAGGAAGCCTGGGGGGCTGGGCAAGTCTGCTGCGGGGGTGCAGAGCTGTTGGCCGGGGTTGGGCGTAGCCAGGTGGAAAGCATGGCAGCCGTAGAAAAATGCTTCTTGAAATTCTCCGATTATCGTGGATTTATCGGTGGTGACAGTGTTTCCTAGCCTCAGTGCAGTGGGCAGCTGGAGGAGGTGCTCTTATTCTCCATGGACTTTACAGTGTCCCAAAACTTTTTGGAGTTGTGTTATAGATGCAAATGTCTGTTGAAAAAGCCAGCCTTTGCTTTCCTACTGCCTGTGTATATTGGTTCTAACTTCTGTAAAGTTGCATATCGTGGGGGCTATTTTGAATGCTAATGCAGGAGCAGGATGTTTTTTGTGCTGGTCGAGGGCAGTCAAGTCTGGAGTCAAGCAAGGGCGTTATCTGTTCTTAGTTTTGTAAAGCCCTAGTATCCACCTTCCAGAAATAAGTCTCTCACTGTTGCCATAGCAAGTGGCAACATGAGAGACTTATTTCTGGACAAGGTGGATTTTTAGAAAATAAGAAATCGAACTGTTTGGGCACAGACCCTGGATTGCATGACAGAACTCTGCAGGCTATCTCTGCAATAGATTGCAACTCCACCCACTTTGGTAGTTCTATCTCGTGGAAAATGTTGTAGTTGAGGATGGAAATTTCAGAATTTTTGGTGGCCTTCCCAAGCCAGGATTCAGCAGCGGCTAGGACATCAGGTTGGCGGAGTGTGCTAAAGCAAGTGAATAAAACAAACTTAGGGAGGAGGCTTTCTGATGTTAACATGCATGAAACCCAGGGTTTTACGGTTACAGAAGTTCACAAATGAGAGGCCTGGGGAATAGGTGTGGTACTGGGGTCTATAGGGCCTGGGTTAACACTCTACATCTCCAGAGGAACTGAGGAGGAGTAGGATAAGGGTACGGCTAAAGGTATAAGAACTGGTCGTCTAGTGCATTGGGAACAGCGAATAAAATGAGCTGATTTCTGGGCGTGGTAGAATAGATTCAGATTATAATGTACAGACAAGGGTATGGTAGGATGTGAGTACAGAGAAAGGTAAACCTACGGCTTGAGTTGACGATGAGAGAGGTTTTGTCTCTGTGGGACCAGTTAAGGCCAGGTGAGATCTCCGCATGCGGTGGGGGTGGGACAAAAAAGAGCTATCTAAGGCAAGGTGAGCAGGACTGAGGGCTCTACAGTGAAAAAAACAATAAGGACTAGCCGAGACAGCAGTAGACAAGGCATATTGACATTAGAGAGAGGCATAAAGCAGTCCAGGTGTTGAATGGGAGAGCTAAGACAACAACGGGTAATTGTGATGAATGGGCAGAGGCGGGTCAGTTAGGCACATACAGGACCTGAGTTAAAGGCTGGGGCCGACAGATAAACAAATGAGGTACCCGTGTTATTGAAACAGTCCCAGGGGGCATCAGCTGTGTAGCCAAGTGATCATAGGGTCAAAGAACAGCAATAGGTGAGTAGGGTGCCGTTCATTAGTTAGTACTACAATAGGTGGGTGGGAGACACGGCGCTTAGAAAGCTAGCGTGCCGGGGCAAGACAGATGAGTCTTGCGGCTAACATCGCAAAAGAAAAGCCCGTTGAGACCACATCGGACGACCACGTAGGCAGACCAGTCGTGATGGATCGGCGGGGCTCCGCGTTGACAACAAAGGGTCCAGGCCAATTGGCAAAGAGGTATTGTACGCCCTAGAGTACCTGGTATATGGGCCTAGCTCGTGGCTAGCTCAAGGTTAACTGGTGCTTGCTTCAGGACAGAGGCGTTAGCTAACAGTAGCCACTCGTAGCAGCTAGCTAGCTGCGATGATCCGGTGAATGATCCAGGAGGAGCAGGAATCCGGTGATGTGGTAGGGAGAAGCAGTCCGATATGCCTCTGTGTTGATATCGCGCTGTGCATACTGGCATGTATTGTCCGAGCTAAAAGGTGAAGACCGCTAGCCGTGGCTAACAAAGACTAGTAGCTAGTTAGCAGGTTAGCTCCTGACAGAGGTTCCAGTTATAAGGAATATAATATAGCAGATCCGTACCACCTTGGGTGAGGCGGGTTGCAGGAAAATATATTTGGTTCGTAGAAAGAAAGTGAGACTAAAATGTATATGAGAAAAAAAACAGCTATTTACATGGATGACAAGACTAACACAACACACAACCGACTGCTACGCCATCTTGGAATTTTTTGAATGCTAACAGTTTGGTTGTTCCACTATAACCATGGAAAACCCACATCTGCAATGTGAACCAGAAAGTGCATTATGCGCTCGCATGCACAGTTCACCCTCGTTTTACATTTGTTAGGACAGACAGAACAGAGGAGAGGGAGAGGGAAAGAGAGCCTAAGAGGGCGGGCTGAAGGAAATAGAGGGGCAATGGCCAAAGACTTCTTACTTATCCACCTTGACTTTTTCTACTCACCCTCATTACCTGTAATCATTAAGGAAAAAGCAACAAGGAAAGGAGAAAAAGAGAAGATAGTTAACTATGCGAACACACAAAGGAAACTGATAGAAGTGTATATGACACACAGAGGAGAGATTGGAAGAGAGAGAGAGAGAGAGAGAGGGAGCGGGGAGAGGGAGAGGAGAGGAGGGGAGGGAGCGTAGGGGGGAGTAAGAGAGAGAGAGGAGAGGGTAGAGACCGAGAGCAGAGAGATTGTCGTTACCATGTCCCCATTCATCCCCACGGTAAGAGAGGGGGCATTCATTAGGGTCTTGTGTAAATCAATCTGCTTCTCACCTTAAGTGCTGCTCAAATTAAACAGCCATGATGCCTGGCAGACCTGACATTCACTCTCGTGCGAAGATTTAACCATGAAGGCCAATTAATCATCATCATTAACTATCACGCACAAACCCAGAGTGCAACTGTTCAAGTTGTGCTCACCCACACACACACACACACAACCAACACAACACACACACAACCATCACACACACACACACAACCACACCCACACACACAGCCACCACACACACACACACACACACCACACACACGACACACACACACACACACACACCACGACATCCACACACACACACACACACACACACACACACACACACTAAAGGATGGGGAGGTCCTCATAAGGGGGAGAGCATGTTCAGTGATTAGTGCCACCAAGAGGCCAATAGCCTGAGCACCCACATACTGCTACAACAACCCACCTGATATTCTACACTAGTTCTTCACAGGGATGCTGGCCCATGTTGACTCCAATGCTTCCCACAGTTGTGTCAAGTTGGCTGGATGTCATTTGGGTGATGGACCATTTTTGATACACACGGGAAACTGTTGAGTGTGAAAAACCCAGCAGCGTTGCAGTTCTTGACACAAACCGGTGCGCATGGCACCTACTACCATACTTAAATATTTTGTCTTGCCCATTCACAATCTGAATGGCGCACATACACAATCCTTGTCTCAATTGTCTCAAGGCTTAAAAATCCTTCTTTATTAACCTGTCTCCTCCCCTTCATCTACACTGATTGAAGCGGATTGAACAAGTGACATCAATAAGGGATCTTAGCTTTCACCTGGATTCATCTGGTCAATCTATGTCATGGAAAGAGCAGGTGTTCTTAATGTTTTGTATACGTAGTGTATGTATACACGTATACATATAGAGCCCTGTCTGTGATTGGTTTGACACTGCAGCAGTGCAGTAATAATGTTGGCACAGCCTTGATGGTTAAATATAAATTGGTGAAATGATCTAGCTCTCATAATGAAGTATATGTGCCATTACACATGGTCCTGTGGTAACCATTGTTCAGTGTGCTGGGTTACCTAATGTAATATTTACTACTCATCACAATGATCAAATAAATTCCATATTAGCTGAAGCGTGGATATGCAACTGGTCCTGAAGTTAGTAACTAGCTAGTCAATCACCTGAGGTCAAGGAAATGGCCTGAATGTTAGTGACACAGGTGGTAATGTGCTTTCCTCATACCTGCAGGGTCTCTGGTACAAGCTCCCGTTAGATAGAGCCAGAGCTAAATGAAGCCGGGCACCTACACCTTCAGTTATAGAGACAGCCAGGCAGAACGGAACTCCAGCACCATGAATTCCAGCACCATACAACCCAGCACCATRAACTCCAGCACCATACACTCCATACACTCCAGCACCATGAACTCCAGCACCATACACTCCATACACTCCAGCACCATGAACTCCAGCACCATACACTCCATACACTCCATGAACTCCAGCACCATGAAATCCAGCACCATATGGATACAGAGGAGTAGGATAGAAATTCAGATAAAAGTACTAACATTGTAATTACAGCAGAAACTCTAACCCTAACCCTAGTTTCATGTCTAACCATAGCTTCATGCCTAACCCTAGTTTCATGCCTAACCCTAGTTTCATGTCTAACCCTAGTTTCATGTCTAACCCTAGTAGTTCATGTCTAACCTAGTTTCATGTCTAACCTAGTTTCAAGTCTACTAGTTCATGAACCCTAGTTCATGCCTAAACCTTAGTTCATGCTAACCCTACGTTTTCATGTCTACCTAGCTTCAAAGTCTAACCCTTAGCTTTTCATGTCTAACCCTAGTTTCATGTCTAAACCCTAGCTTTCATGTCGTACAGCCCTAGTCATGTTCTAACCTAGTTCATGTCTAACCCTAGTTTCATCGTCCTAGTTATCTACCTAGCTTCATGCTCTAACCCTAGTTTCATGTCTACCCTAGCTTCATGTCTAACATTTCATGTTACCTTTCATGTCTAACCCTAGCTTCATGTCTAACCCTTAGTTTATGCATGCCCCCTTCCTCACCCACCCTCCCCGCCTCAGCCCCCCGTCTATCGCTCAATTTCAAAGTCTAACCCGTAGTTTCATGCCTAATCCTAGCTTCATGCTCTACCCTAGTTTTCATGTCGCCCTACTAATGTCTCCTCAGCTACTATTCATGTCTAACCCTAGTTATTCTACCTAGTTTTTCTGTCAACCCTAAGCTTCATCTGACCTAGTTTCATGTCTAACCTACATGTCATAAAGTTTCATGTCTAACCCTAGTTTCCACATAGTCTTTAACCTAGCTTTCAACCTGCTTCTTAAACTAGCTCAAGCTATAAGCATGTCTACCCTAGCTTATGTCTAACCCTAGCTTCATGCTAACCCTAGCTTTGTCTAACCTGTTTCCTTTAACCTAGTTCATGCCTAACCCTAGTTGTCAAATAATTAAAAAAGCTAAACATGCCCTAATCCTAGTGTCAATGTACTATTTCATACCCTAGCCTCATGTCCTAAACCCAGCTTCATAGTATTCCCTAGTTTCATGTCTAACCCTAGCTATGACCCTACTCATGTCTAACCCTAGTTCTTCATGTCTATACCCTAGCTTCATGTCTACCCTAGTTTCATGTCTAAACCTGCGAGATCATGTCTAACCCTAGCTTCATGCTAACCCTAGTCTTCATGTCTAACCCTAGCTTCATGTCCTAACCCTAGTTTCAAATGCTAACCTAGCTTCATTGTCTAACCCGTAGTTTCATGTCTAAACGCCTAGGCTT
>NC_036839.1:39572927-39573319 GCF_002910315.2 Salvelinus sp. IW2-2015 | reverse complement strand
GTCTAACCCTAGTTTCATGTCCTACCCGAGATTCATGTCTAACCCTAGCTTCATGCCTAACCCTAGCTTCATGTCTAACCCTAGCTTCATGTCTAACCCTAGCTTAGTGACAAACCCAAGCCTTATGTCCAACCCTAGCTTCAGGCCCAACCCTAGCTTCAGGTCTAACCCTAAAACCTAACCATAGCTTCATATCTAACCCTAGCTTCATGCCTAACCCTAGCTTCATGTCTAACCCTAGCTTCATGTCTAACTCTAACTTAATGTCAAAACCTAGCTTCATGTCTAACCCTAGCTTCATGCCCAAAACTAGCTTCATGTCTAACCTTAGCTTCATGTCTAACCCTAGCTTCATGCCTAACCCTAGCTTCATGCCTAACCCTAGCTTCATG
>NC_036839.1:39569594-39572487 GCF_002910315.2 Salvelinus sp. IW2-2015 | reverse complement strand
TCATGCCTAACCCTAGCTTCATGCTTAACCCTAGTTTCATGTCCTACCCTATCTTCATGTCCTACCCTAGCTTCATGTCTAACCCTAGCTTCATGCCTAACCCTAGCTTAACGTCTGCGTCCTATTTCAACCCTAACCCTAGTCTTGTCAACACCCTATTTTCAACCCTTACCCTAACCCCTCCAAATGACGTCCCCCGCCTCTGCATTCCAAATTTGACCCCTGACTGTACCCCCTAAATTGCTACCATAGGCTGAACAGTTAGTCTTTCTTCTGGTCTGCTGGGCCACAAACAGACGAAAAGCCAATAAGAGAACCAATGTTATTGAATGAAGTGTTGAAATGTAATTAACAGACACTTAACTATAATCCATTGAAGCCTTGATAATGAGTGCTTCTCTCCATTTCACTGATAAGGCAACTGTTGTCCAGGGTCCTATTCAATTAAAGAACTGTGTTTCCCCTTTGTATAACGAAGGACGTAACAATTTTTCTCTATTTGTATGAGTTTGGGGAATGGAAGCTATCTCTGCCTGTTGTCTCATTACCTGTCATGGCACATTGTAGGTGGGAAACTGCTTTCCCCCCCCCCCCCCAGATCATTACAATGGAAACTCTCAGCTTGACACAGGGTTTTTCACGATGTCCATGTGAAGCATCAATAAACACTAATGTGTTGCTCTATTACATTCTGTAGCAGGCTTTTGTTCCAAACCAGCACCAACACACTTCATTCAGCTAATCACAGTYCCGATAAGCAGGTGATTAGTAGAATCAGTAGGATCTATGTTCTCCGTCTCTATCTAACATCCATCTGCGATATGAGACTTACACACATCCCACACTCATCTCCCTCCCAGTATACGGAGCCCAGCATATGTTAACCCAACCAGGGTTAGATCAGACAGATAGGCGATAGATGAGGGAAACGGGGTCTTTGTTAGCCTATTCCTTCACATGAAGTGTAACATCCAAACACAGAACATATCATCTCCCCAGAACGTAGAGCCACTGATCTATCAGATCAGAACCAGGATCTTAATTAACCGATCTTCCCCTCCAGATAGAGCCCCCCGCTGGACCAGACAGTGGGCAGGCCCATCCGCCATTCTGGCTCTGCCTCTCTCCAGTTGATGAGTGGAACATGAAAGCGACTGCAGTCCCTTCCACGTGGGAAAGCATGGGCATCTTAATTAAAAAGCGTTGCGTGTTATTTGCCATAACAAAGGGAAATTTGGAGTTCATTTAAATCCAATTAGGCTTAGGCTGATGTCTCAGGAGATGAGAGAGTAACTGGTGTTTGAACACAGGCTGCTTTCTTCTGTGCTCTAGGAGATTGATAAAGGCAATAACCAGAACTTGTAGACTCTGAGAATAAGAAGAAGATGGGTCTCTGGCTGTGAACTTTAGTGTGGAGGCTCGAACATGAGAGGATGGAACTACAAGACAATTAGCAGAGAAATGAAACCCTGCCTCAGCTCGTTATCAAGGAAGTTGTGATGGTGGAGTCCCACAGAGATGCAGGTGTGTCACGATGTTGCCATAGATGATCTGAGGCATCTGATCTTATCTGCATGTATCTAATTAGAAGATAAGCTCTGGTTATCAACAACCAGGTGTAGGATTGGAAGCAGTGCAGAACCACAGCAGAAGAAGATCTGAGTAAAATCATCCCAATGCCTACAAACTTTAAACTGCCTGAAAAGTATCTACATTTTTTCCCCTGTAGTTGCTTTTTGAGTCAAGGAAGCTTTTATTGATCCCTCCCTTCTTAAAGACATGCTCCAGAACTTTGGTGACTAAGTACTTTTTAAACCTTCCGCTTGGGATGGATTTGTCAATGTGTAGTTCATACATGCATAATCTATGAGCAAAATACCTGTTTTAATTTAACCTCAGTTAGCCATGAAATCCCTAGATTGAAAGCTACTATTTTTCTGGAAGCTGTGCTGTGGCATTTTTCCCACATGGGCCAGCCCCCTAGCAATTCTAGTTCTAGACAATGAGCTTCGTCCCTTTCCAATTTGAGTGACAGCTAGCAAGATGCACAAACAGCAGAGCGAGAGAGAGAGCAATGACTTGGTACAGTATGTGACGTAGTACGCAATTTTCGGGGACCACATTTGGCTCGTGAGCTCTACTTTCAGAACTACTGGCTAAAAAGTGTACAAAAGTACTGGAGAATCTCTTAACATTTTCCCTTCTTGGTTTATGGTAGGCTCAGGTGGTCTGCAGAAGAAAAAAAAGGAATTATCTGTTGAAAGGATGTTATTGATGTTTGGGGGGGACGGGGGTACATTTTCGTTTCGATCCTGATTCAGCATTAAAGACCCTGTCTACACACACACACACCTACACACACACACAGTGACCACGACCTCTCTCCTTTGACCTTGTCTGAAGACCTATAGATCATGTCTGGACTTGCGTCCGATCACCAATAGTAGAGAGGACATTGATGTGGTTAAATGGGATTATTGTAATGACATTGCATGTATAATCCTGTTCCCTGGCCACATCCCTAATGCACTAATATCCATACATTTCCATGGATGGGGAAATAAATGTATATCTTCAAATTTATGTCACGCAATACAGAAAGCCTTTTCCCAAGAATTTCGAGAGAATGGCATGTTTAGTTACCTCATGTAAAAACATTAGGGGAGATTTTCTACCATACTTGAAAGGCAGTCAGATCTGGAAATATGCAAAGCCTGGAAATGAGATGGAGATTTGAAACAGTCATAAATGGACATCTGGCAGCCATCTGATAGGACATGGAGCTATGTCCCATGATGCAATAGTGTAGAAGTATTGTAGAAGTATTGGAACTGTGATTTCTAAACAAAGTAAGTGAATCTGTCTGTCTGTCTGTCTGTCTGTCTGTCTGTCT
>NC_036839.1:39558306-39568577 GCF_002910315.2 Salvelinus sp. IW2-2015 | reverse complement strand
GGGAGGTGGAGGGTGGGGCTGCGGGGAAGTGGAGGATGGAAAGACGGAGAGGGGGGAAGTGGAGGTTTGGGCTGTGGTGAGGATGGAAGACGAGAGGGGGAGGTGGAGGGTGGGCTGGGGTGAGGATGGAAGACGGAGAGGGGGGAGGTGGGATGGGTCGGGGTGAGGATGAAGATGGAGAGGGGGAGGTGAGGGTGGGCTGGGTGAGGATGTTAAGAATGGAGATGGGAGAGGTGGGGGTGAGGATGTAAGATGGAGAGGGGGGAGGTGGGGGTGAGGATGGAAGATGGAGAGGGGGGAGGTGGGGGCTGTGTTGGGGATGGAAGATGGAGGGGTGAGTGGGGCTGTGTTGGGATGGAAGATGGAGAGGGGGGGAGGTGGGGCTGTCTTGGGGACGGAAGACAGAGAGGGGGGAGGGGGGAGGTGGGGCTGTGTTGGGGATGGATAAGACGGAGAAGGGGGGAGGTGGGGCTGTGTCGGGGATGGAAGATGGAGAGGGGGGAGGTGGGGCTGTGTTGGGGATGGAAGATGGAGAGGGGGAAGGTGGGGCTTGTCTTGGGGACGGAAGACAGAGAGGGGGGAGGGGGAGGTGGGGCTGTGTTGGGGATGGAAGACGGAGAGGGGGGAGGTGGGGCTGTGTTGGGGATGGAAGAGGAGAGGGGGTGATGCAACTGAAGCCAAATACCACCCGGCAAGGTCACATATGGGAGAACATAGGGGTTCAGGAGTCAGATGCTAGGGTCAACGGTCAGATTGCTGCCTTCAGGCCAAGGCCAAGGTGGGCAGGGGACAGTAGGGTTTAGTCTCCGAGGTGTGTGGCTAATTCTGACCTTGGCTTTTGGGATGATCAATAAGAGCAGAGGCTGCTGTCCTCCTCTGCTCACAGAGCAATGACACATTGCATTAACTCTCTGCCTGTTATGATCTCTCTCTCCTTCGAGTCCTTTCTTTCTCCTTACTACCGATGGGACATTTACTGTGACAACTTAGCCGTTAGCCCACCTTAGTCTCTCTCTATTATCCCTTTCTCTCTCTGTCTGTCTCTCTCTCTCTCTCTCTCTCTCTCTCTCTCTGTAGTCTCTCTCTCTCTCTCTCTCTCTCTCTCTCTCTCTCTCTGTCTGTCTCTCTTCTCTCTCCTCTGCTGTCTCTCTCCTTCTCTCTCTCTCTCTCTCTCTCTCTCTCTCTCTCTCTCTCTTCTCTCTCTTCTCTCTCTTCTCTCTCTCATTCTCTCACCTTCATGCTCCTAGGGTCATTGCTATCTTGTTGGGTAGAACATAGACCACACCTTCCTCATCATCCCCAGCCCCACTCTGTAATGTCTGGAGCTTCCCTGCGACCACGGATATAACAACAGAATGGAGCTGTATTGTTTGGACAGTGTTTCTTATTAAAAAGGCCTCTCCTTTATATTCACACGGGTGCGTTCTCCGTCCCATAGCAGCGAGAGGCAATTATCCACATGACTAGTCTTGGAGCCAGAGGAACAAGCTCAGTCTTTATCACAGAGCAATGGGAGTCCAGAGGAGCTCTCTGTATTTCTGTAGTCGTCAGCATTTCCATTATTAAAAGTAGACCAATACTCTTTCTTTCATTGTATTGACAAGCTGTGAGGAAAGTTCATAGTGAAAAGAAAGCCAGGTCATTCTTCAATTAGGGAGAGTTGAATAAGTGCCAAATTCTGGAGAAACTGTCATATGTAGAGCCAAGAAAGCATCTTCACAGAAAAACACATTACAGAGAACTTCGTAGGCCTATAGGGAGTGTGGCTAACTCAATGCAGATCAATAAAAATGGTTAAATACTCCAGCCACCCAAGTCATAGACCGTGCTCTCTGTTACCGCACGGCAAGCACCGAATTCTGGAATCAACAGGACCCGGAACAGCTTCTACCTCCAAGCCATAAGACTGTAAATAGTTAGTTAAATAGTTAACCAAATAGATACCCAGACTATCTGCAATGACCCCACTTTGCACTAACTCTTTTAACTCATCACATACACTGCTGCTACTGCTTATTAAATATCTACATATCTACATCAATTACCTCGTACCCTTACACATCGACTCGGTACAGGTACCTTGTGTATATAGCCAAGTTATCATGGACTCTGTACTGGGACCTTGTGTATACCGCCAAGTTATCATGGACTCGGTACTGGTACCTCGTGTATATAGCCAAGTTATCATGGACTCGGTACTGGTACCTCATGTATATAGCCAAGTTATCATGGACTCGGTACTGGTACCTCGTGTATATAGCCAAGTTATCCTTACTCATTGTGAATTTATTCCTTGTGTGCCCTTTCTTTTCTTTTTTTATGTCTCTCTGCATTGTTGGGAAGGGCCCGTAAGTAAGCTCTTCACTGTTAGTCTACATCTGTTTACAAAGCATGTTACAAATAAAATGTCATTTTCATTTTTATTTGTGGCATGATTGCTCTGTACTGCTCAATATAGTCAATATAATAGGTCTAATAGATGTATGTACCCTGGTTCAAATCCAGGCTGTATCACAACTGGCTGTGATTGGCAGTCTCATAGGGCGATGTACAATTGGCCCAGCGTTGTCTGGAGAATAATAATTTGTTCTTAACTGACTTGCCTAGTTAAATAAAGATTACACTCTCCTTTTCTCTCCCTACTCCTCTTTCTATTGACGTCGCATTACAAAGCACTCTTAATTAACAGAGACTCCAGCTCATTATCGTGCCTGTTAAACAGCATTACACTTCACTATGTATCCAACTTTTCTCTGTACAGTAGGTGACTGACATCCAAGACTGCCTCATAGTGGACTGGTTGCAGGCAGTAACCCCTCCCTCCCTCCCTCCCTCCCAGGATTGTCCCTGGGGAAACAGTGAGAACTCCTGAGTCATCCATCACAGAGCTATATCCCCACTACGACTCCATGCAGACAGCCCTGCTGACTCTCAAGATGAAGGGGTAAGAGCTATATCCCACTACGACTCCATGCAGACAGCCCAGCTGAGCTCTCAGATGAAGGGGTAAGAGCTATATCCCACTACGACTCCATGCAGACAGCCCTGCTGAGCTCTCAGATGAAGGGGTAAGAGCTATATCCCCACTACGACTCCATGCAGACAGCCCAGCTGAGCTCTCAGATGAAGGGGTAAGAGCTATACCCCACTACGACTCCATGCAGACAGCCCAGCTGAGCTCTCAGATGAAGGGGTAAGAGCTATATCCCATCTACGACTCCATGCAGACAGCCCTGCTGAGCTCTCAGATGAAGGGTTAAGAGCTATATCCCCACTACGACTCCATGCAGACAGCCCAGCTGAGCTCTCAGATGAAGGGGTAAGAGCTATATCCCGCTACGACTCCATGCAGACAGCCCAGCTGAGCTCTCAGATGAAGGGGTAAGAGCTATATCCCCGCTACGACTCCATGCAGACAGCCCAGCTGAGCTCTCAGATGAAGGGGTAGAAGCTATATCCCCGCTACGACTCCATGCAGACAGCCCAGCTGAGCTCTCAGATGAAGGGGTAAGAGCTATATCCCCGCTACGACTCCATGCAGACAGCCCAGCTGAGCTCTCAGATGAAGGGGTAAGAGCTATATCCCCCTACGACTCCATGCAGACAGCCCAGCTGAGCTCTCAGATGAAGGGGTAAGAGCTATATCCCCACTACGACTCCATGCAGACAGCCCAGCTGAGCTCTCAGATGAAGGGTTAAGAGCTATATCCCCACTACGACTCCATGCAGACAGCCCAGCTGAGCTCTCAGATGAAGGGGTAAGAGCTTATATCCCCGCTACGACTCCATATAGACAGCCCTGCTGAGCTCTCAGATGAAGGGGTAAGAGCTATATCCCACTACGACTCCATGCAGACAGCCCTGCTGAGCTCTCAGATGAAGGGTTAAGAGCTATATCCCCGCTACGACTCCATGCGACAGCCCAGCTGAGCTCTCAGATGAAGGGTTAAGAGCTATATCCCCGCTACGACTCCATGCAGACAGCCCAGCTGAGCTCTCAGATGAAGGGTTAAGAGCTATATCCCCGCTACGACTCCATGCAGACAGCCCAGCTGAGCTCCTCAGATGAAGGGGTAAGGAGGACGTTTTTGAACCCCCTGTCACTGTCCCAGTGTGTGTGGGGGTACATATACAGTTGAAGTCAGAAGTTTACATACACCTTAGCCAAATACATTTAAACTAAGTTTTTCACAATCCCTGACATTTAATCCTTGTAACAATTCCCTGTTTTATGCCAGTTAGGATCACCACTTTATTTTAAGAATGTGAAATGTCAGAATAATAGTAGAGAGAATGATTTATTTCAGCTTTTATTTCTTTCATCACATTCCCAGGGGGTCAGAGGTTTACATACACTCAATAAGTATTTGGTAGCATTGCCTTTAAATTGTTTAACTTGAGTCAAACGTTTCAGGTAGCCTTCCACAAGCTTCCCACAATAAGTTGGGTGAATTTTGGACCATTCCTCCTGACAGAGCTGGTATAACTGAGTAAGGTTTGTAGGCCTCCTTGCTCGCAAACACTTTTTCAGTTCTGCCCACAAATTTTCTATAGGATTAAGGTCAGGGCTTTGTGATGGCCACTCCAATACCTTGACTTTGTTGTCCTTAAGCAATTTTGCCACAACTTTGGAAGTATGCTTGGGGTCATTGTCCATTTGGAAGACCCATTTGCGACCAAGCTTTAACTTCCAGACTGATGTCTTGAGATGTTGCTTCAATATATCCACATAATTTTCGTACCTCATGATGCCATCTATTTTGTGAAGTGCACCAGTCCCTCCTGCAGCAAAGCACCCCCACAACATGATGATGCCACCCCGTGCTTCACGGTTGGATTGGTGTTCTCAGCTTGCAAGCCTCCCCCTTTTTCCTCCAAACATAACGATGGTTATTATGGCCAAACAGTTCTATTTTTGTTTCATCAGACCAGAGGACATTTCTCCAAAAAGTACAATCTTTGTCCCCATGTGCAGTTTCAAACCGTAGTCTGGCTTTTTTATGGCGGTTTTGGAGCAGTGGCTTCTTCCTTGCTGAGCGGCTTTTCAGGTTATGTCAATATAAGACTTGTTTTACTGTGGATATAGATACTTTTGTACCGGTTTCCTCCAGCATCTTCACAAGGTCCTTTGCTGTTGTTCTGGGATTGATTTGCACTTTTTGCACCAAAGTACGTTCATCTCTAGGAAACAGAACGCGTCTCCTTCCTGAGCGGTATGACAGCTGCGTGGTCCCATGGTGTTTGTACTTGCATACTATTGTTTGTACAGATGAACGTGGTACCTTCAGGCGTTTAGAATTTTCTCCCAAGAATGAACCAGACTTGTGGAGGTCTACATTTGTTATTCAGAGCTCTTGGCTGATTTCTTTTGATTTTCCCATGATGTCAAGCAAAGAGTCACTGAGTTTGAAGGTAGGCCTTGAAATACATCCATAGGTACACCTCCAATTGACTCAAATGATATCAATTAGCCTATCAGAAGCTTCTAAAGCCATGACATCATTTTCTGGATTTTTCCAAGCTGTTTAAAGGCACAGTCAACTTAGTGTATGTAAAGTTCTGACCCACTGGAATTGTGATACAGTGAATTAAAAGTGAAATAATCTGTCTGTAAACAATTGTTGGAAAAATGACTTGTGTCATGCACAAAGTAGATGTCCTAACCGACCTGCCAAAACTATAGTTTGTTAGAATGGCATTAATGTTTTATTTAGAGTCTAGGCTGTCTTTGATCACGTCTTGATGAAGAGAGAAACTTACTATAGAGGTTTTTTATTTTCCTTTATGTACATGGAGGATGACTCTAAAACTTTGGATGGATTAACATTTGACTACTGTACTCCGAAATAGTGTTGCTATCAGACCATGGACTGCTACAAGGCATTAATGTCATCGCGGGATTAAATGAGAGTTCACTCCAAAAATGTACGTTTTCAGACTTTATTGAACCTGGAGAATGGTGTAATGTTGAGTGTCCACCTCTATTGTGTAGATCCAGCTATATGCCTCATTACTAAATGAATGGGAGAAAATGGGCACCGTCTAATTTCATCAGTGCTTATCTTTTTCCATTGATTTGTGGTTGAGGCATATCAACAGCAGTATTAGACCACTAATAAATGATTGGCTCTGATAACTGGTCTTAATGATAAAGACCCTGTAGGTATTGATTGGGGACAACATAGTCTTACAGCCCTGTACCAGTCTGGTGGAGTGGCCAGGAGAAAACACTAATAGCCAGACAAGATAAGGCTAATATGATGGGGTCACGGGGACCTGTTTCTAAGTCATTCCCTAATTAGACTACATGCCCCCACCCCATTCTCTCTCTCTCTCTACCAAACGAGCCATAGCTGATCCACCATTTAAGTCCTTACCAGAGCTAATGCACAGATGCCCAACAGAGTGCAATATGCAGGACTGTCATGCTTTACGTTCATTAAAGTTGCTGCCCTTACATAGGATTCCCCTACTCTAATCCAAAACCTAGCCACTAGAGTGAAGAACTAATATCTGACCAAGGGTCAAATTCTAAGAAGAAAATTGTTTAGAGCTCTTCAGCTAAATGTTTCATATTTTATATCTAATTCCCCAAATATGTATTCAGCTCTCAACATCGTTGGGTAAGGACCAATTAAAATCATCACACAGACAAACTTTTAATGTATCACCAGTAATGAAATTGTGAATTTGATTAATTTCTTTCTTGTTAATTAAACGATGCATCTAATTATTCCAGTTCAAATAGACAGAGGCAAACTCAAAGTCAGTATCGCTGTGCAAGAGGGAGATATCTACCCTGAAAAAAACTCTACTATGTCCTCCATCCTTAACCCCCTCCTCATATCTCTCCCTCCCTCCTCCTCCCCTTTCTCTACCTTGTCTTCTTATTTTTTTTTTTGTCGTTTTTTTTTTATTTTCTCAAACCCCCAACCCCCCCCTCCCCCCCCCCCCCCCCCCCCCCCCCCACACACACACACACACACCAAACCTCATCAATTCAGTTCTCTTTCATCCAGCCCATTCTTTAGAGATCCAATGTTTTTTTTTAGCTTTCAAGTAGATGCTGTTACGACCAGGTTGTATGACCTTTTGATTACAGCAGGACAGTTCTGATGCTGATAACATTATGTATTATCACTAGATAAAGGCCACTGTCTCGTCAGAATAAAACAGCGGGCATCCCTTTCATTCTGCGGCCCTGTTGTTTCAAAAGCAGCTCCTAGCCCTACATTAATTAGACTCCTATTTGGTCGGCCGGGGAATGAATCGCCTGCTTACTCCCTCTATTCTCTGGCTGGTGAAGAGTTGGCCACTCACATAAAAGACTGTTTGAAGATGACATTCATGCTAGGACACATGGAGAMCGGGGAGGCACTCAGGACTCCATTCAATCTAACCTGCACTGCAAGAAATAACTTGACTATATACACAGGGTACCAGTACAGAGTCGATGTGCCAGGGTACGAAGTAATTGAGGTAGATATGTACATATAGGTAGGGATAAAGTTTACTAGGCAACAGGRTAGATATTAAACAGTTGCAGCACAGTTAGTGAAAAAAGGGTCAATAGTCCGAGTAGTAAATGAAACTGTTAAATATTGGAGTAAGATATGATGATGAAATGCTAAGCATCCTCTTATATGCTGATTATATTATTTTGAYGGCAGAAGCTGAACAAGACCTGCATGAAATATTATTATGTCCAGTAAATTGGTGCAAAAGAWCTCAGGTACTAAGAGAAGTGTTTTTCAGTTTTGTTTTGGTGAAGAAATGATTGAGTATACTAGCAATTTTTAATGAACACATGCCCTTTCTATTTGTTATATCTGCCCTGGCCGACTCAGGATGTAGAGCTCCTGGGGGAGTTACAGGAAAAACAGAAACACTCAGAGATATTAGTGATGCTACATATTCCCAACTGTATCAGACAGGCGTCTGTCCTGTTCTGGACTAKTCAGCAGGACTGTGGGGTGCTAAGAGGTATCTCAAAAACGAACATGTCCATAACAGAGCAGTGCGATATTTTTTTGGTATCCACAAGTTTGCACCTATACTGGCAATAACTGGGGACATGGGCTGGGAACCCTGTGAGGTGAAATGGAAGGCGTGTATGGTGAGACTTTGGAATAGACTGTTGGATATGCCTATTGCCAGAATAGCCAGAAACGTTTTTCAATGGAATCTCTCCATAGGAGGAGCCTGGGCAACTGAAATGTCTGACCTTTTCCAACAGTCTGACTGTGAACAGCAGTACGAAAACCAAATTAAAGGAGACAGTTTTATTAAAAAACAACGGATGATGCAATATGGAAAGAAATGGGTGGAGATTAATCATAAACCCAAATTGAGAACCTTTTGTTTGATTTATGGTGAATTCGTGTGTGAGAGATATTATTTATAACCTACCTAGAAGCAGGAGATCACTATGYGCACAGGTAAGATCAGGGATATTGCCCCTGCGTAATGAAATGGTCTAATTATGAAATGAAAGACTATGTAAATCAGCCACGCCGGAGGGACTCTGCGCGTTCACCCTGCTCGTTCCGCGGGTAAGCGAATGCTCCTACCACTATCTCTCCCAAGCATCTTTGACCRTGTTTTGGCTTACTGCCCTGAATACTGCTTGTATCCACAGTACTAACATTGGCAATCTCCCGCTCGTTAAGTAAAGTGCAGCCAGGATCCATACAGTGCGCAATTCCCCCGCTTTCTGTTTATCGTACTGGTGCATGTGTGTGTTGCTTTTGTGTGTTTGCCATTTCACTGGCGGAGCTTGTTTTCGGGAGGCGGGGTGTGGRTTGTGTTTGCGAACTCATTTTAGCTCACAACAATCTTGTTGCATGGCCAAAAAATACACTTTTTTAAGCGTGTAGCATGGCTAATATTAGCTAATATTACAGAGGCRCAGTGCGGAAGAGGAATGCGTACCAAGCACTACATCATTAACTACTCGATCAACAAAAATAAGTATATAAAGATATAATAGATCTGCAGGAAAATAACTTTAAGTCCTTCCTGCAACTCTAACATGGATTCTACCAACAAAAGGGTTGATCATCTTTTTAMGGATGTAATTGAATTTAAACACAGTTTGGAGGAGCAATTTTCCAAAAGGAGACTACGTCGAAAACCAATCGAGGCRCAATAACATTTTAATCTCATGGAATTGAAGAAGTAAAGACTGAAATTTGGAGAGGATGAAAAGGAATGGCACTTTCTTCCCCGATGGACGGCCAAGATCTACATTGCATACCTGAAATATGATCAGCTGGTCATTCACCCCCCCCCCCCTCTCCTAGGCTTATGGGAAGTGACTCCGCTATAGTCGACTGATTTGACACACGAATATATATACTCTACTTTGTTCATGTGTTTCACCTTACCTCATGACCTAAAACACACATTGCTCTAAATGCCATAATCCTCTGAAGTCTTCAGTGGTGTTATGTGGACTGTGTCAATGTGCATTCCACAGGAAGTGCASCCCTATTGATAAAACTAACACAAATGTATGTTGTATTGGACATGTGAGACATGTACTTCTATGTTTCTGTCACACTCTCTGGATGATTCCCACTGTGTGTTAGTTGAGCAGGATATCATCCCTTGTAACATGGTCTTCAACCCATTAGATATTAATAAAAAAACGAAGCCAGTGATTAACCAAACACTGATAACATGGTCTTTAACCCATTAGATATTAACGAAGCCAAGGATACCAACACTGATAAATGGTCTTCAACCATTAGATATTAACAAAGCCAAGGATACCAACACTGATAACATGGTCTTTAACCATTAGATATTAAGAAGCAAAGGATACCAACACTGATAGCATGGTCTTTAACCCATTAGATATTAAACGAAGCCAAGGATACCAACCACTGATAGCATGGTCTTTAACCCATTAGATATTAACGAAGCCAAGGATCACAACACTGATAACATGGTCTTAACCCATTAGATATTAACGAAGCCAAGGATACCAACACTGATAACATGGTCTTTAACCATTAGATATTAACGAAGCCAAGGATACCAACACTGATAACTTGGTCTTTAACCCATTAGATATTAACGAAGCCAAGGATACAACACTGATACATGGTCTTTAACCCATTAGATATTAACGAAGCCAAGGATACCAACACTGATAACATGGTCTTTAACCCATTAGATATTAACGAAGCCAAGGATACCAACACTGATAGCATGGTCTTTAACCCCATTAGATATTAATAACGAAGCCAAGGATACCAACACTGATG
>NC_036839.1:39515240-39557591 GCF_002910315.2 Salvelinus sp. IW2-2015 | reverse complement strand
AGAATATTAACGAAGCCAAGGATACCAATAGATAACATGGTCTTTAACCATTAGATATTAACGAAGCCAAGGATACAACACTGATAACATGGTCTTTAACCCATTAGATTTAATAACAAAGCCAAGGATACCAACACTGATAACTCTGGTCTTTAACCCATTAGATATTAACGAAGCCAAGGATACCAACACTGATAGCATGGTCTTTAACCCATTAGATATTAACGAAGCCAAGGATACCAACACTGATACATGGTCTTTAACCCATTAGATATTAACGAAGCCAAGGATACCAACACGATCAGTATGTCTTTAACCCCATTAGATGATTATACGAAAGCCAAGGATACCAACACTGATAGCATTGGTCTTCATGGTCTTTAACCCATTAGATATTAACGAAGCGACCGATAAATATAATGATTGTGTTGATCCAGATTCATATTTTCTGAAATTAACCAGAGATGAGTCTATCACTTGTGATTACTATAATGTTAAGAAATTGAACAACCTCTATATCACTTTATCTAATTCCAAGACAAGCTTATTTTTTCTATACCTTTCATTTCAACAATCGCAGTGTTCCTAAAAATCATGACCACTTCGTTCATTATCTGTCGTCTCTCACTCATGAATGTTCCATTGTTACCCTTTCAGAAACATGGTTGACTGAAGAGACAACCGTGCTTTATGACACGTCTCCTTATAATGCTGTTCACCACTGTAGAACAGTAGTCGTAGTGTCCATTTTTGTTCATAAACATTTTCAATTATTTGTAAGAGAGGACCTCTCACTTTCATGGGATAACATTTAAGAAGGGCTATATAAATACATTTGATTTGATTGATTTGATATATGGATTTGGGTGAAGGAGAAGCTGGAGAGGCTTGGGCAAGTAGCTGCAGGGCAAGTAGCTGCAGGGGATGCGGAGCAGTTGGCTGGGTTTGGGGTAGCCAGGAAGAAAGCATGGCCAGCCGTAGAGAAATGCTTCTTGAATTACTCAATTATCGTGGATTTATCGGTGGTGACAGTGTTACCTAGCCTCAGTGCAGTGGGCAGCTGGGAGGAGGTGCTCTTATTCTCCATGGACTTTACAGTGTCCCAAAACTTTTTGGAGTTAGAGCTACAGGATGTAAATTTGTGTTTGAAAAAGCTAGCCTTTGCTTTCCTAACTGACTGCGTGTATTGGTTCCTGACTTCCCTGAAAAGTTGCATATCGCGGGGACTATTCGATGCTAGTGCAGTTTGCCACAGGATGTTTTTGTGCTGGTCGAGGTCAGTCAGGTCTGGTCGTTCCTTAAAAATGTTTTTTATTGAGAACGAGAGCATGCTTATTTAAGATAGTGAGGGAATTACTTTTAAAGAACGACCACGCATCCTCTACTGACGGGATGAGGTAAATATCCTTCCAGGATACCCGGGCCAGGTCGATTAGAAAGGCCTGCTCGCAGAAATGTTTTAGGGAGCATTTGACAGTGATGAGGGGTGGTCATTTGACCGCGGACACATAGCGGATGYAGGCAATGAGGCAGTGATCGCTGAGATCCTGATTGAAAACAGCAGAGGTGTATTTGGATGGCAGGTTGGTCAGGATAATATCTATGAGGGTGCCCATGTTTACGGATTTAGGGTTGTACCTGGTGGGTTCCTTGATCATTTGTGTGAGATTGGGGGCATCTACCTTAGATTGTAGGACTGCCGGGGTGTTAAGCATATCCCAGTTTAGGTCACATTACAGAACAAACTCTGAAGATAGATGGGGGGCAATCAATTCACATATGGTGTCCAGGGCACAGCTAGGAGGTGAGGGGGAGTCTATAACAGGCGGCAACTGTGAGAGACTTATTTCTGGAGAGATACATTTTTAAATTAGAAGCTCGAACTGTTTGGGCATAGACCTGGAAAGAATGACAGAACTTTGCAGACTATCTCTGCAGTAGATTGCAACTCCTCCCCATTTGGCAGTTCTATCATCAGGGTTGGCGGAGTGTGCTAAAKCAGTGAGTAAAACAAACTTAGGGAGRAGGCTTCTGATGTTAACATGCATGAAACCAAGGCTTTTACAGTTACAGAAGTCAACAAATGAGAGTGCCTGGGGACACACAGGGCCTGGGTTAACCTCTATATCACCTGAGGAACAGAGGAGGAGTAGGATGAGGGTACGGCTAAAGGCTATCAAAACTGGTTGTCTAGTGTGTTGGGGACAGAGAATAAAAGGAGCAGATTTCTGGGCATGGTAGGATAGATTCAGGGCATAATGTACAGACGGGTATGGTAGGGTGCGGGTACAGTGGAGGTAAACCTAGGCATTGAGTGACGATAAGAGAGGTTGCATCTCTGGACGCACTAGTTATGCTGGATGAGGTCACCGCATGTGTGGGAGGTTGGACAAAAGAGGTATCTGAGGCATGTTGAGTGGGACTAGGGGCTCCACAGTAAACTAAAACAATGATAACTATCCTAAACAACAGTATACAAGGCATATTGACATWAGAGAGAGACATAAAGTGAGGCATAAAGCAATCACAGGTGTTGATTGGGATAGCTAGCTAAGACAACAATGGGTAAGACAACAACAGCTAATCAGCTAAGACAACAACAGCAGGTAAAATGGCGATGAATGGGCAGAGAGGGTCAGTTAACTTAYATGCCTCCTATCCACACAAATTACTCATCATACAAAATAAATTAGAAGACTAGCCACCTCCTCTAGTTACCTGGCTCCATCTGCACCTTTGTTTTAAGAAACTCAATATCTTGTCTATTTACGACATTAATGTACACCAATTATGCACTTTCATCTACAAATACTCATAGCTCCCAGACAGTTTATCTAAACCCTTTAATGGATTCTTCCAGGTTAATTCTGAAATCCATCTATATAACACAAGACACTGCGATAACTTTCACACTCCCCACTATCCGCACCTCACATAGTCAATTCTCTATCACATGTATTCCCAAGCGCAATGCCGTCGGGGGTACGCCAAATAAAAATGTGATTCACATTTTCAAACAGTCCATTTATATTTTCCAACGGGGCTATACATTTGGATGAGGTTTTTTTCTCTCCTGAGTCGCCTCATTTCACTGCCAAAAATAMAATKTWACCATCTAGTGTTCAGCGAAATAACAGCACAATGTCAAATACAGGAAGCCTAGTCAAATAATTAACATCCAATCACATTAACCGTTACTCTCTCGCGGGAATTCCACTAACGGTCCGTATGTAGCCAAACGTAGCTGCTTCTCATTACGTTTGCTCGAAATATGAATGACAGGATAAAAAAAGTAAGGCCCGCGTCCATAGAGACACATACCAGCTCTACTGGTAGTACTGCTACTACCAGCAGTGCTACACCTGCACCTGTTCATGACACAAGTTGTTCTGCTTCCACGAGCACATCCAATGCTAGCATCAGTAATTCAGATAATGCCTTCATAAAACAACAGTTTCACAACGCATCACTGACATGGAAGATGTTTTGAAACAATTACTGCTTCGCATACAAGCCAGTGAATTCTATGTGTTACAGCTGGATGAATCAACAGACTTGGCGGGCCTGGCACAGCTCCTGGTATATGTCCGTTACGTTTATGGGTGGTCAATTAAGGAAGATGTCCTCTTCTGCAAACCACTGGAAACCAGGACAACAGGAGAGGATATTTTTAAAGTACGGGACAGCTTTGTGACATCAAATTGACTTTGGTGGTCAAGTTGTGTTGGTATCTGTACTGATGACGCAAAAGCCATGACAGGGAGACATAGTGGAGTGGTAACGCGCGTGCAAGCAGTTGCTCCCGACGCCACTTGGGTACACTGCAGCATCCACCGAAAGGCTCTTGTTGCCAAGGGAATGCCTGACAGCTTGAAAGACGTTTTGGACACTACAGTGAAAATGGTTCACTTTGTTTAAAGCAAGGCCCCTGAACTCTCGTGTATTTTCTGCACTATGCAGTGATATGGGCAGCGACCATGTAACGTTTTACAACATACAGAAGTGCGCTGGTTATCAAGGGGCAAAGTATTGGCACGTTTTTTTTAAYTGAGAGCTRAGCTTAAAGTTTTCTTTACTGACCATAATTTTCACTTGTCTGACCACTTGCAAGACGACGAGTTTCTCACACGATTGGCCTGTCTGGGTGACGTTTTTTCTCACCTGAATGATCTGAATCTAGGACTACAGGGACTCTCCGCAACTATATTCAATGTGAGGAACAAAATTGAGGGTATGATTAAGAAGTTGGAGCTCTTCTCTGTCTGCAATAACAAGGACAACACACAGGTCTTTCCATCATTGTATGATTTGTTCTGTGCAAATGAAGCTCAAGCTTACGGACAATGTCAAATGTGATATACCGAACCACCTGAGTGAGTTGGATGCGCAAAACGGATGACACAAACAACTGGATTCATTATCCCTTTCATGCCCTGCCTCCAGTYCACTTACTGAAATCTGAACAAGAGAGCCTCATCGAAATTGCAACAAGCGGTTCTGTGAAAATTKAATTTAATCAGAAGCCACTGCCAGATTTCTGGATTGGGCTGCGCTCAGAGTATCCTGCCTTGGTAAATCACGCTGTTAAGACACTGATGCCCTTTGCAACCTAGTACCTATCTGAGAGTGTATTCTCGGCCCTCACTAGCATGAAAACTAAATACAGGCACAGACTGTRTGKGGRAAATKATTTAAGACTGAAACTCACTCCAATACAACAAAACATTGCAGAGTTATGTGCATCCTTTCAAGCACACCCTTCTCATTAACCTGTGGTGAGTTATCCACAATTTTCAATGAACAAATAAAGTTTTATATGTATGATGGCTTAATAAAGAGCAAAATTATTGATTATTATTATTTGTGCCCTGGTCCTATAAGAGCTCTTTGTCACTTCCCACGAGCCGGGTTGTGACAAAAACTCACACTCATTCTTATGTTTAATAAATGTATCGTATAGTGTGTGTGTGGCAGGCTTACAATGATGGCAAAAAAACAACATTTTAGAGTGCGCCGACCCTGGTGCTAGAGGGGGTACAGCTGGAGGTTGAATGTTTGAAGGGGWACGGCTGGAGGTTGAATGTTTGAAGGGGTACAGCTGGAGGTTGAATGTTTGAAGGGGTACGGGACTGTAAAAACTTTGGGAACCACTGCTCTATCAGATACAGAGGTGCCATACTCTGAAATTATTATCTTCACAATGCCAAAACATCATCATCCCTCAATAACWTCAAGTAAAGACTGGGGGTCAGCCTGATCAACATTATGTTTTTATTTTTGTATTTATTTGGTGTGGTTTTCATATAAACCCTTGGGCTGCAAAACCACACATTCACATTTTTTCTGTATTGTTGGTTATCACTTGTTCTCTTCGGTGCAAATAAATGAATAAAAAAACAATTAAATGTATCTATTGTGACCTCGAAGAAATAGAGAATGAAATTCATTGGATCCTCTATTGCCCTTTATAGCACGATATACGCTTGTCCTTGTTCCAGAAAGCCCACCAGATATACCCTGGCTTTATGAGGAGAAACTGAAATGTTTTTTTGTCCATTGTGTATTTCCTTTAGCGGATTTTTTTAGATCAAGCCTGGAATAAAAGAAAAAGGGCGACGTGTAATTAAATTMTACAAATATTTAGCTCCTATATAGGAAATGGCACGTATGTATATAGATTGTGTGTATCTTCTTGAATCTTCTCTTTGTGCCAGACTTTTATTATTCATTTTACTGCTCTCGGGATGTAATTATTATTTGGATAACCTTATTACTATTAGGTATTGATTTATTTTTCACTCTTTGTGCAGTCTGCACTGCACAGAACACCGGAATAATTATCACTGAATTATCACAGTGAATTATTGTAATGTTTGTTTGTGTCCCATAAGGGATGGGTTGCCAACTGGCGATTTGCCACGAAAATAAAATTGAATTCCTTCCCAGGGTCCTTAGCTTAGTGATGGGCTTGGAGGGCACTATGGTGTTGAATGCTGAGCTGTAGTCAATGAACAGCATTTTCACATAGCTGTTCCTTTTGTCCAGATGGGAAAAGGCAGTTTGGAGTGCAATCGAGATTGCATCATCTGTGGATCTGTTGGGGCGGTATGCAAATTGGAGTGGGTGTCTGGGATGATGGTGTTGGTGTTGATGTGAGCAATGACCAGCCTTTCAAAGCCTTCCATGGCTACAGATGCGAGTGGTACGGGGCGATTGTCATTTAGGCAGGCTACCTTGGCGTTCTTGGGCACAGGGACTATGGTGGTCTGCTTGAAACATGTAGGTATTACAGACTGGGTCAGGTTGAAAACGTCAGGGTAGAGTATGAGTCCTGGTAATCCATCTGGCCCTGTGACCTTGGGAATGTTAACCTGTTTAAAGGTCTTCCTCACATCGTCTACGGAGAGGATGATCACACAGTCATCTGGAACATCTGGTGCTCTCATACATGGTTCAGTGTTGATACCCTCGAAGCAAGCATAGAAGGTATTTAGCTCGTCTGGTAAGGTCRCGTCACTGGACAGCTCGCGGCTGGGTTTCCCTTTGTAATCTGTGATAGTTTGCAAGTCCTGCCACATCTGATGACCATTAGAGCCGGTGTAGTAGGATTTGATCTTGGTCCTGTATTGACACTTTGCTTGTTTGATGGTTAGTCGGAGGGCGTAGAGGATGTCTTATAAGTGTCCAGATTAGTGCCCCGCTCCTTGAAAGCGGTAGCTCTAGCCTTTAGCCTGTAATCCATGGTATCTAGTTGGGATATGTACGTACGGTCACTGTGAGGACGTCATCGTTGATACACTTATTAATGAAGCCGTTGACAGATGTGGTGAACTCCTCAATGCCATCGGATGAATCCTGGAACTTATTCCTGTCTGTGCTAGCAAAGCAGTCCTGTTAAGCATCCACTTAATCGGACCACTTCCATATTGAGTTTTTGCTTGTGCGCAAGAATGAAGAGGATAGAGTTATGGTCAGATTTGCCAAATAGAAGGCGAGGGAGAGCTTTGTGTGCTTCTCTGTATGTGGAGTAAAGGTGATCTAGAGTATTTTCGCCTCTAGTTGCACAGGTGACATGCTGGTAGGTGAAACGGATTTCAGTTTTCCTGCATTAAAGTCACTGGCCACTAGGAGCACCACCTCTGAGTGAGCATTTTCTTGTTTGCTAATGGCCCTATACAGCTTGTTGAGTGCGATCTTAGTGCCAGCATCGGTTTGTGGTGGTAAATAGACAGCTAAGAAAAATATACATGAAAACTCTCCTGGTAAATAGTATGGTCTACAGCTTATCATGAGGTTATCTAACTCAGGCGAGCAGAACCTCAAGACTTCCTTAATATTAGAGATTGCTCATTAAACAAAGAGACACACCACCTCCCCTGAGCTTCCCCGACACCTCCTTTCTGTCCTGCTGATGTATAGAAAAACCAGATTTATATTTACCGTGTCTTTGTTCAGCGATGACACTGAGAAACATAGGATATTACAGTTCTTCAGATCAGATTGATAGGATAGTCTCGAACAGAGCTCATCCAGATTATTCTCCATTGATTGCATGTTTGCCAATAGAACGGAGGGTAGAAGTGATTTATCCACTCTCCGACGTAGTCTTGTCAGGTATCCCCGCCTCTATGGTGCTGTCTCCTCCTTCTTCTAGAGTCAGGGATTTGGGGCTGGTCCGCGATAATCATTATGTCTTTCACCTCCGACTCATTGAAGTAGAAGTCCTCATCAAGGTTAGTGATGGCTGTTCTAATGTCCAGAAGCTCTTTTCGGTTATAGGAAACGATGGCGGAAACGTTATGTACAAAAAAACGTCTAGATCAGCACAAAAAAATACACAAGATAGGACAATTGGTCAGGAGACCATAAAACAGCCGCTATTCCTCCAGCACCATCCTAGGTGGACTCCCTTTAACAGGGTAATGCTTCCAGTATTCAGTAAAACAAGAAGTTTGTGTGAGGGCAGTAGAATCATAGAATTAGGAATTAGAACCTAATAATTTAATAAGATCTTTATGAGTTAAATGCATCATCCAAAGGAGGTTTCAGGTAGGAGTTTGCCATGACACCATGTTAACTTCTTATGGCTGCAGGGGCAGTATTGAGTAGCTTGGATGAAAGGTGCACAGAGGTGCCCAGAGTAAACGGCCTGCTCCTCAGTCATAGTTGCTAATATATGCATATTATTACTAATATTGGATAGAAAACACTACGAAGTTTCTAAAACTGTTTGAATTATGTCTGTGAGTATAACAGAACTCATATGGCAGGCAAAAACCTGAGAAAAAATCCAAACAGGAAGTGGAAATTCTGAGGCTGGTCGATTTTCAACCAAGATCCTATTGAAATCACAGCGAGATATGGATGAGTTTGCACTTCCTACGGCTTCCACTAGATATAGTCAACAGTCTGTAGAACCTTGTCTGATGCCTCTACTGTGAAGGGGGGTCAAATGAGAGGGGAATTAGTCAGGTCTGCCATAACCTGACCATTCTTTGACCATGCGCGTTCACATGAGAGGGAGCTCTGTTCCATCGCTCATCTGAAGTCAATGTAATTCTTTGGTTGGAACGTTATTCAAGATTTATGTGAAAAACATTCTAAAGATTGATTCAATACATCGTTTGACATGTTTCTACGGACTGTTACGGAACTTTTGGACATTTCGTCAGGTTTTAGTGAACGCGCTTCCCTGACGTTGAATTTGTTTACCAAACACGCTACAAAAATAGCTATTTGGACATAAATGATGGACATTACTGAAAAAAACGAAAATTTCTTGTGGAAGTGGGAGTCCTGGGAGTGCATTCCGACAAAGATCAGCAAAGGTAAGTGAAAGATTTATAATGCTTTTTATGAGTTTTGTTGACTGCACAATTTGGCGGGTAACTGTATGGCTTGCTTTTGTGGCTGAACGCTGTTTTCAGATTATTGAATATTGTGTTTTGCCGTAAAGCTTTTTGAAATCTGACACAGCGGTTGCATTAAGAACAAGTGTATCTTTAATTCTATGTAAAACATGTATCTTTCATCAAAGTTTATGATGAGTATTTCTGTTATTTGACGTGGCTCTCTGCAATTTCTCCGGATATTTTGGAGGCATTTCTGATCATGGCGCCACTGTAAACTGAGGTTTTTGGATATAAATATGAACTTAATCGAACAAGACATACAGTGGGGAGAACAAGTATTTGAAACACTGCAGATTTTGCAGGTTTTCCTACTTACAAAGCATGTAGAGGTCTGTAATTTTTATCATAGGTACACTTCAACTGTGAGAGACGGAATCTAAAACAAAAATCCAGAAAATCACATTGTATGATTTTTAAGTAATTCATTTGCATTTTATTGCATGACATAAGTATTTGATCACCTAACAATCAGTAAGAATTCCGGCTCTCACAGACCTGTTAGTTTTTCTTTAAGAAGCCCTGCTGTTCTCCACTCATTACCTGTATTAACTGCACCTGTTTGAACTCGTTACCTGTATAAAAGACACCTGTCCACACACTCAATCAAACAGACTCCAACCTCTCCACAATGGCCAAGACCAGAGAGCTGTGTAAGGACACTGCATCACTACAGATCCTGGTTCAATTCCAGGCTGTGTCGCAGCCGGCCACGTCCGGGAGACCCATGAGGCGCCGCACAATTGCCCCAGCGTAGTCCGGTTTAGGGGAGAGTTTGTCCGGCCGGGACATCCTTGTCCCATCGCGCTCCAGCGACTCCTGTGCGCTGACACGTTCGCCAGGTGTACAGTGTTTCCTCTGACACATTGGTGCGGCTGGCTTCCGGGTTAAGCGGGCATTGTGTCAAGAAGCAGTGCGACTTCGCGATGTCTCATTGAAATGACGTGGAATTTACATTGAATTTGACGTCTGTGCCTAGTGGGGATCTACTGTGTTTGGATTCTATAATGGTTTTAATATACAAATTGCTGAGTTCATTCTTGTGGTCATTTAACTTGTGGTCATTTTTGCTCTCTGAGAATCACTGAACCATGACATGAACTATTGCATGAACTATCACTGAACTAACCTCGAACTATTGCCGTGGTGGGACAAAGGCTAATGCACCAAGTTCGTTGTATTTAAAAAGCAAATTCAATCACAATGCAGGTTAACCTTCAAGCTATAGTGTGTTTTGATTCACTGTTAAATATGCATTCAGAAGATTTATTGTCTAGCAGGGGGAGGATCGTAACTAATAAACGCCCCAATCTACGTTTTTATTCTATTTATCCCCTCTTTTACCTACTCTCTTGTCAACGCCATGATTTAAAATCAGAACTATCCATCATTGTGGCATATGAAACAAAAATAAATTAAGTCACGGTTGAAGTGTTTAGTGAAGGCTAAGAAAAGGACAAGACCATTGGTAACGCATACAGCTTAAAATGTAAAACTTTTAAAATAACTGTTTTTAGGGTAGTTAATAATAATAATAATTTGATGTCATTGATGTTAGGCCACACATTTCATTTTTGTTTAGCTAGTGTACATTAACTTCACAAAGGAAAATAATAATCTATTTAAAATAAATACTTTTTTTGCAGACCAATACTACAGTTGAACACTTTCTTAAATTCATACTTGTGTAAAACATGTGAAACGTGTAAAAGTAATCTAATACACGGACAGGACAGGACTGTGGGGTTTATAATGCTTTTTATGAGTTTTGCACATTATAGTGCAAAAGAACAATGGAAATAAAAATCAATAACAAGTGCATMTAAAAACTGATCCTGATGCTGATACCTCAAATATCAAATTGTCAATCTCCTGCACATAGATATTTTGTGTYTATCTCTGTTTTACATGTTTTAACATGATGGCACAGATCGATAAAACATGCAGAAATGTCAATCACATTTTTAAAGAATTTATTCTATGAATAACTGCAATAATACAGTGAGTGTACAAAACATTAGGAACACCTGCTTTTTCCATGACATAGACTGACCATGGATGCCAAGGGAAGCCAGGCTTCCCAAAAATATTTACCAATATATATTTTTTAAATCATTAAATAATTTATAATTCGTGTCTCTGTGTTTCCTAATTTTCCTTYAATTCGCAAGAGGCTGAATGTAACTCACAGATGAAAGAATCAGAGCGAGCGAAACAGCACCCCCTCTGTCTCTTTATGTGTAGGCCATCTATCTGATGCTGTCTGGTCCAAACGAGCATTTGGCCTCCCTTGATAAAAAGGGAGACCAAGCTAAACTGAGCGTTGCGCTAAACTGATCTAAGGTCAACTGTGAATGGTCCTGCCGCAGCAAAATAAAGTGTCAAGGGAAGCCAGCTTGGATTTTGGCGTCACTCCTATCAAATCCCAGTGAGAACATATGCCATTGACAGAAAAACTTGAATTGTTGTATCTCATAGTGTTGTTGTCGTCTGGTGGCTAGCTAGCTAGCTAAAATTGTCCCTTTCCTAAATTAGCCATGGATGGAGATAGGGATTTGGACTTGTGGTTTTACTTAATTCTCCATATTGGCCAATGATTATAAGGGCATATCAATTAACTAGCTAACATTGCCARTGAATGGAAGTTAGGCTAGCGAGCAAACATTTTAGCCATGTAGCCTAAGACAACAAATAAAARTGTGTACTGTATGACAGAGTGATAGACGGTTTCTTCAACAGGAAAGAGAGGAGGATGGTATTGSCGTTTCTTTTCAAGTAGGGTGAGTCAACATGTTTTTCTACTTTCATGAACGCGCACACACACAGAAATCAGAACCATGGACAGCCACATACTTAGCTTACGTTGATTGAACTAAATTGTTTTTGGTGTCTTTTAGTTGTCACTGTATTAGACTAAGCAGAGGGTGTATGATGATGTTGAAATGGTGCTGGAATAGTGGAGGCAGCTCCTGTTTTCTTTGTGACTTGCGGTAACTCTCTGTGGTTGTACTTTTTTTTTTTTCAATAATTGTTTAGTGGTCATAAATATTGTCGGAAACATTAACTTGCTTGTCCATGCTGTATGTCATGTAACTATCTGTTACATGCAATAGGCTTTGTGGACAGAGGTTGCTCTCCGGTTTTGTGATAAAACAAAGGTGTGGTTGAATTTTTCTCGTCCTTTAGGCCTATATGTCACGTTTGCAAGGCATATGAATGAACAGGTTATTGCTTCCCCAGTGATTTTACCCATGAACCTCTACTGATGAATCCAGGTGAAGCTATGGTCCCTTATTAATGTTACTTGTTAAATCCACATCAATCAGTGTAGATGAAGGAGTGGGGACAGGTTAAAGAAGGATTTTTAAGCCTTGAGACAATTGAGACATGGATTGTATACTGTATGTGTGCCATTCAGAAGGTGAATGGGCAAGACAAAATATTTAAGTGCCTTTAAATGAGGTATGGTAGTAGGTGCCAGGCATACCGGTTTGAGTCAAGAATTCCAATGCTGCTGGGTTTTTCACACTAAACAGTTTCCCGTGTGTATCAAGAATGGTCCAACACCCAAATGACATCCAGCCAACTTGACAAAACTGTGGGAAGGATTGGAGTCAACATGAGCCAGCATCCCTGTGGAACGCTTTGGACACCTTGTAGAGTCCATGCCCCGACTAATTGAGGCTTTTCTGTGCACATACGCGAGACAGAGCAGGGGCCAGGAGACAAGAGCAATGGAGAAAGAGATACCCAAATGAAAAGTCCTGGGTGTGCCTGAAATGGGACCCTATGCACTAATTTTGAACAGCACCCTATGGACCCTGGTTA
The DNA here is from genome assembly GCF_002910315.2 of Salvelinus sp. IW2-2015. Lineage (NCBI taxonomy): Eukaryota > Metazoa > Chordata > Actinopteri > Salmoniformes > Salmonidae > Salvelinus > Salvelinus sp. IW2-2015. Next base: position 39,544,854 of record NC_036839.1, on the reverse strand, counting down.
AGTATAGTGCATCCTACAGGGAATAGGATGCCATTTGGGATGATTCCTAGGTGTGCCAGGAGGAGCAGGAGGCCAAAGCGTTTCTCCCTCACACTGAGCTCCCTGCTTCTCTACCCATGATGCCTTGTGCCCATGCCAGGGTCTGTTCAGAACACAGTTGCCAAGGGCAACCCATTCACCCCTCTCCTCTCTGTCGAGCAGATGCCCCCTGGCCCATCCTAGAGGCACAGATGTCGCCATGCCAACAAGCAGGTGTTCAACATTCAATTGGGCAGGTGTCAACGAGCGTGTGTGAGGAAACGGTCATTGTGGGGCAGGGAGAAGGGTGAAGACAGATGTATACACACATTCTATTCACCTGGACACACTGACAAACACATGTGCCCTCTCTGATAGACAACTACACACACACACACAAACATCAACACACTCTTCAACAAGACACACCTGTATATATTATATCCATAAGCTGGTCAGAACAAGTTTGCTGTAAGGTGAGGAATACAGCAGGAGGTAACTATTCATACATTATGTTATTCCTCCAGTTAGATACCAGAGGGATGAAGGGATGATTTTGTATGCACATATGAATCACACATGCACATGTCCCCAATGCACTGCTGCCTGGTGGCTGTTAGGAAATTGATTATTCATTTCATTCAGTGTGTTAATTAAATATTCTTTACCCTGAGAGCAATGGATCGAATCAACCACGATGGTGAACGGGAACTTCTAACGGGACCTGACAGATCTTTTAAATAATGTAAATAATGTAAAATAATGTTTATTTATCAATGCAAAAATGTTCACAAACCCTTAACAYATGCACCCCCACTGGCAGCTGACTGGCTTCCTGCATGGCCTCCTAGTTTGGCTTGTCTGGATACAAGTTCTCTGTAAAAGTTTGTAAAAGCGAGGAGGACAAATAGTTGGTGTTTGGAGTGGTTCTGAATTCTTTTCCAGTGTTAGAATCAGGTGGAACGTGTGCTCTTAGGAAACAATGTTCCTCCTGCAATACATTGAGAAACTCCCAAGGCAATTCGAGTATATTCTGTTAAAATGATGAAACTCAAAAAGGAGAAAGTTCTGCGAATTCACCAGAGAGAGATTGAATGGTACATCTTGTGACTTGCAAAAAGTCTTAACTAAACAGCTATCCAAATGTATAAATGAATATATGAACATATTCATTTGTGATCTGCAGTTATGAGTTGCATTATGTGTTGACCCAACTAACATAAAGCTCAGGATATCATTATACTTCAATTAATACTATTTGGCTTTACCATTGAAAACCAGTAAACTACATACTGTATAACATATTTTACTTTCAAGAAATATCAATCCCACTCAGGGTCATGGGTAGTATTTGCAGGTCGATCCCTGCATAAAAACACTTCAGCTCCGAGGACGAGATACCACTTGTAGTCTTTTGAGAGACAATGCAGGATTTGAATGGATTGTATTGGGAAGAAAACTTGTGGAGTGAGTGGATTGTCTACTACCCCTAGGTACTGCTCCAGTAAAGCCAACAAGGAAAGATCAACAACCAATACCTACAAGGACCTTCACCTCATCAGGTCTGTCTGTCTGTCTGTCTGTCTGTCTGTCTGTCTGTCTGTCTGTCTGTCTGTCTGTCTGTCTGTCTGTCTGTCTGTCTGTCTGTCTGTCTGTCTGTCTGTCTGTCTGTCTGTCTGTCTGTCTGTCTGTCTGTCTGTCTGTCTGTCGCTGAAGATGATCAGGATTGTTTCCCTTTGGAAGATAATTTATTTGGTTTGGTTTTCTCAGTTAATCTGGATGCTCAGGTGAACCTGTAGTCTGTCCCTGTTCTCCTCATGTCTGCTACCGCTCTTTCCTCGACATTCTCCCACAACTTCTTATACGAGTTGGAATGTGAAGGGAAGACAAAAAGAACCTTGCTCATAGGGATTTCTTCAAGTGATGTTAATAGCTGATTCACCAGTGGGCCTGTTCTGTTCTACAGTCCTGTACTGTATCTTAGTGACCCCCCCCCCCCCATAAAAAAGCCTGAGTGTGTTGTTCTAACTTCAGAGAGATGTCACCTAGATTAGCCACACTGTGTGACTCTCATGCCTGTACTGATGTAGTTCAAGCATTAGTAATATGCCTGTTTTGTTTTGTTTAATTCCAATACATAATACATAATGATTTTCATAAATGTTACCCTAATGAGGTTAGGGTCGCATATGAAGTAACTCTTATGAATATACATGAAGAAAAAAACAAAGAAAATGTTATGCATCTGAATAAACACATTAGAATTGTATATTTATGTAATAAAATATGATAAACAGTGTTTGTCTGTGTATATATATTTTTTTATCCAATTCCGCCAGCTGACATTACTGAGAATGATAGATGACAGCCCCTTGGAAGATGGCATTAATAAGCATGTAAACTATAAAGTTACAAAAAGAATGGTTCCGCGACTCGAACACGTAGAAGACAAACTCGATCCACAGTTGAAGGAATGAGAAATGATTTAGTTTGGGACCGAGTACTAAATGCCTCCATCAGACGGAAAGACATTTTCTCTGCTGTATAATGTGTGTGTAGTAGTAAAATAATTGAAATCCTTAAGAGAAAACAATATTGTTTTATTTTTCTCAGCAGTTGAAAAGATAACCAATATTAACAATATTTAACCTCCTTGGAAACACTTTTGGGGGGTTGTTTGTAACGTAAGATACAGTAGGCTATGTCAGGTATTTATAAATCATAATCTTCAAACACCAAATCATTAATAAAATGCTACAAACTGCACCTTTAAGCTTCAGTGCATCAACCCTGTACCCCTGAACCCCATCCCCAGCCCCACAACACTGAATAAAATTGTGTTATTTAAGTGTCATTTGAATATTCATGAGTGTGGTTCAATGGCATGAATAACTGCTGGAAGGGAAACTAAGACCAAATCATGACTGAATAATGTCCCTCGGGCCCAAATAAGGAGATTTATCTGAACACTGAATTCTGGACTCTTCCATAGCTACAATATTAATACATGTTCTGTATGGATGAGCTTCACAAGGCAATGCATTTACTAATAATTAATAAAAGAGAATGAACAGATTACTCTACAAATATTTGCTGACTACCTTTGCCATTTCTAAATTTATAACAAGATGGCGTGTTGTAATGGAAAAAGCATATTTGATGATGAAAAACCAAACATACTTGCTTGTGTTGAAATAGAATCATGGAACTGTAATTGAATATATAACGGTATCCTGGTGGGATTAAAGGGGATGTGTGTAGTCTGTATACAGTATATAATAATGTATAAATAACTACATAAGACACAGGGAACTCCCAGACACAAGCAACTCTGTTCTGCCTCATTGGAGAGCAAGCAATGAGAGGATGATTGGCTTTTGTGAAATAGACTCCACAGTTAATCCATCAGAGACAAAGCATGTGAAACATATCCTAAAATACACATATTTCATTTTATTTTAAATTGTATACAAGTTTTAAACTCAGTGTTGGCAATTGAGGAGGAGGATGGTAGAACGAGGCTCTGTCCCTGCATTAGCAATATATTCACTAATACTACTGCTACTACAACAATTACTACTACTGGTACTACTACTACTACTACTACTACTACTACTACTACTACTACTGGTACTACTACTACTGGTACTACTGGTACTGGTACTACTACTGGTACTACTGGTACTGGTACTACTACCACTACTGGTACTACTACTACTACTACTACTGGTACTACTATTATTGCTACTACTACTACTGGTACTGGTACTTCTACTGGTACTACTGCTACTACTACTGGTACTGCTACTGGTACTAATATTATTGCTACTACTACTACTGGTACTGGTACTTCTACTGGTACTACTGCTACTACTACTTGTACTACTACTGGTACTGGTACTACTACTACTGCTGGTACTGCTACTACTACTGGTACTAGTACTACTACTACTGGCACTACTAATATGCAGCTTGGCTGCTACTGGTATTACTACTGGTGACACTACCACTACTACTGCTACTGGCACTACTACTACGCAGCTTGGCTCAGCAGACAGACAAACTGTTCTGAGATCATGGGTGAAAATATTAAGAGAACAAAATGGAACCCTCATTAACTAAATGGAGCTCACTCCATTAAACATGTAGATACACTGTTGGCCTATATGTCCATTCTGGCAGCAGATTAAAAGGAACTTCTGAGAGGTTATTATATAAGACATTAGTTTCCTTTGAAGAGAGAGGCCTTGAGTTGGTGAAGAGGGCTATCCTCTACGGCTGCTCAGTAGCCACATGAAGAGAATACATATGCTTGAAGAGAATAGACAAATTAAACCAAAGAATATACATAAAAAGCWAAATTTATTACCCCATATGGTGGCTGGGGTTTTTGCATAATTAACTAATACAATGTGTTAGCAGCATTGGCAGCATCATGAAAGATGTGTGTTTTCCATGTTTAAAATAGCTTTATATATTACTACTTTGAATGTAAAATATAGTTTGCATTCTCACCGGACTGCTGAAATGTTACACGTTTTGTACCACCATGACGGACTTGCCTGATGACTCAAGCTGAATCTTCCAGTACTCTATCGTTCGCTACATCCTTCCGTCCAATGACACATTTTCAAAACACTGCYTGTGTTCTGGCTCTGACCCAACACATCGTTTTTTTTGGACCAATCAGAACGGTTACAATGTGTTTGCGTTCTAGAAATCATTGGGGAGGTACTCAAATTCAACCTCATTGCGGAGAAGAAACGAATGTAAGTGGGCGTGGCGTAGCTTTTGGCCGGAGTTTGGGTCGCCAGGCAAATGAAGGACCACCAGCCCTGCCTGAACGCCCCTGAGTTATGAGTCGTAGTAATTATACGACCCTGTGTTCTGAATTGTAAATTCTCACATTAACATGGGCCCATTGTCTATTCATTATTTCAAATGGAATGGGACATTATGTAAAACTATCTCTGAAGAAGAGTGCAGCGTGTAACAGGACGTGCCATCTTGTTCATGCAATTCAAATGCATCCAGTGTCTGAGGGGAAAGTCATCAGATTTAAATTAAATCACACGTTAATGTCTTCTGGGATTATGAGACATTAGGATAATCATCTGTTTTAAGAGGCCTGGATGAGCCGTGAGGTGATAGCATTTTAGTTTTTTATTAACTTAAAACTTTCCTAAAGATGTTCAAATATATGCAGAAGTTTCTTGTTTGAGTCTGTTTTTACTATTCAGAATACATCGGAGAATCTTTGACTTCACCTCAATGAATCCCCATTGGTCAAGCAGCAGTCTAACAACGTTGACAGTTTAAATTACCACTAGGCTACTGTTTGTTCCCCCCTTCCCCTCTCTCCCCTATTTTCCTCCTTTATAGTTTTTTACCTCTTGCCATCTCTACCCTTCACTTTTTCACCCCCTTCATTCCATCTCCTCCTCATCCCTTCACCCCCTTTTCCCTTTTCCCATCACCCCCTCACATCTTATTCCCTCTCATCCTCAACCCCTCATCTCTTATCCACTCACCCTCAGCTCCTCACCTTACCACTTCCTCCCTCTCACATCCTCCCCTCAACCTGCCACCCCCTCTACTCCTCTCCTCCTCCCTTCTTCCCTCCATCCATTTGCTGAGCACAGGTATTTGTTTAGGAATCTCGAGGTGGAAATTATATTCCATCTCCCTCGCTCGCTATCATCACGCAATTATCATGGGCAACCATGCAGAACAGAGCTGAATTCAGCTGGGTCCCGCTCCGATGGCATTACTGTCTGCTAGGCCTGGTTGTGGAGGAATTGGCCTAGCACCTGCAGCACACACACACACACACACACACACACACACACACACACACACACACACACAACACACACACACACACACACACACACACACACACACACACACACACACACACACACACACACACACACACACACACACACACACACACACACACACACATGCCACACGCTGACACACAACACACACACACACTGACACACACATATGCACACACACACATATATATATGCACACACACACTGACACACACACTGGCACACATGCACACACAAACACATCTCGGAGATAAGGAGATAGAGAACTTTCTAGTTATGTTATCTTTTCTATTTAACTTTCATTTAAACTAGGAAATCCCATTTAGATAAATAATCTCTTTATCAAGAGATAGCATGCACAGAAGGTTCTGTATAAAATTCAGGACAATCCTTTTGGTCTCCATATCACGTTTTACAGTTTTTTACAATCACTTTGGCACTAATGTCAGAACCTTGTGGTCATTTTTCAAAACTCAAAATGGTCATCACTTTAACACAGGCTGTCCAATGTTCAAAACGTTGCATTGTGTATTCATATCTTTAAAGAAAACGTGCATTTGCAGAATCATTTGTTTAAATAACAAATGTATCATGAAATACTATAGGAACATTAATTTAGGTCACTCACACACAAGATACCGATAGTTTCACTGTGTAGTTGTTCGTCAACCGACCCTGCCCGCACCTGCCCGCCCGACTAGCATCACTACTCTGGACAGTTCTGACTTAGAATATGTGGACAACTACCAAAATACCTAGGTGTCTGACTAGACTGTAAACTCTCCTTACAGACTCATATTAAACATCTCCAATCCAAAATCAAATCAAGAATCGGCTTTCTATTCCGCAACAAAGCCTCCTTCACTCACGCCGCCAAACTTACCCTAGTAAAACTGACTATCCTACCGATCCTCGACTTCGGCAATGTCATTTACAAAATAGCCTCCAACACTCTACTCAGCAAACTGGATGCAGTCTATCACAGTGCCATCCGTTTTGTCACCAAAGCCCCATATACGGCCCACCACTGCGACCTGTACGCTCTCGTCGGCTGGCCCTCGCTTCATATTCGTCGCCAGACCCACTTGCTCCAGGTCATCTATAAGTCTTTGCTAGGTAAAGCTCTGCCTTATCTCAGCTCACTGGTCACCATAACAGCACACACCCGTAGCACGTGCTCCAGCAGGTATATCTCACTGGTCAGCCCCAAAGCCAACACCTACTTTGGCCGCCTTTCCTTCCAGTTCTCTGCTGCCAATGACTGGAACGAATTGCAAAAATCGCTGAAGTTGGAGACTTATATCTCCCTCACTAACTTTAAGCATCAGCTATCTGAGCAGCTTACAGATCGCTGCAGCTGTACACAGCCCATCTGTGAATAGCCCATCCAACTACCTACCTCATCCCCATATTGTTTTTATAAACWTTTTTTGCTCTTTTGCACACCAGTATTTCTACTTGCACATCATCATCTGCACATCTATCACTCCAGTGTTCATTTGCTAAATTGTACTTACTTCGCTACTATGGCCTATTTATTGCCTTACCTCCTTACGCCATTTGCACATACTCTATATAGACTTTTTCTATTGTGTTATTGACTGTACATTTGTTTATTCCATGTGTAACTCTGTGTTGTTGTATGTGTCGAACTGCTTTGCTTTATCTTGGCCAGGTCGCATTTGTAAATAAGAACTTGTTCTCAACTGGCCTACCTGGTTAAATAAAGTTGAAATAAAAATGTAAAAAATTAAAAGTACAATCATTACATTTTGTAGTACAAAATAGGTGATACATGTTTCATTATGTACTGCACGTAAATACATCACTGTAAAAGGACTACTAGAGAGAATACAACAGACACAGTGGAACCATTGAACAAAATCTGAAATGTATTGATGAAATACAATAAAACCGCAACAGGTTTCTTTGAATCAAATGAAAAATAATTAGTTACAAAAAAAGAAAAAAAATACAGTAAAACATCAACTGCAGTGTTCCTCACCTGGCTTACTGTAAAAAGCAAAACAAAGGATTGATTACTGTACTTCTATATTTCCATCAACCCTGTCTTGTGGATTTGGCCACAGGTTCTCATCAACATCACAATGGATGTTTTCATTAGCCAAACATCTTGGGAAGAATCTTCAGGCTTGGTGAATCCAGGCCTGACACTGGTCTGTCGTGATGTCATTGCTGTCATCGTCATCCATGGCCTGGAGAAGGGTGGCTTGTTCGTGAGGGCTCCTATCATATTCCTTCCACCTCCATGTGGAGAAAAATTAAGGAAAGGAGAGTATGGGGGTAAGTACAGGGTGGTAAATTGTGGATGGGCCTGAAACCATGCTTGCACCATTTGAGCATGGTGGAACCTGACATTATCCCACACAATGACATAGGTCACGCCATCAGCTCTACAGACTTGATTTAGCTCATCAAGGAAGGTTACAAGGAGAGCTGCATTATATGATCCAATACGAGGTCTGCGTCCCACCACACCATCTTCCGATTTAGGTGCACACATGGTGATGTTGGCCCCACGTTGTCCAGGTACTTGAATGGTTGCCCGCTGGCCAATACAATTCCGACCTCTCCTCCTTGTCTTGGCCAGGTTGAAGCCTGCCTCATCCAAAAAGAGGAATTTGTGATGGTTTTCGTCAGCATCCAGCTCCATCACCCTCTAAAAATACATTTTGGAAAGATAATTACTGATTTCAATGATGTAGAATTTTGGGGCAATTTTTCACAACAGGCATCTTGAAACTGAACATACCTGAACATACTCAGTCCTCAGTTGCTTCACTCTGTCTGCATTTCTTTCAAAAGGCACACGGTATAGCTGTTTTAGAGACACCTGGTGCCTTTTCAGCATGCGTGCAATAGTCAGCAAACTTATGGCTTCCACATTGTTGAACATCATTGTCCAAGGTGTGCTGMCGAATTTCTGTAAGGCGAATATCATTTCTGGACCGAACCAAATTGACCACAGCCCGCTCTTGTTGGTCAGTCAGAATTTTGCCTCTGCCTCCCCTATTTGGCCTAGTCTCAATTCTGCAGGGAAAATGACAGCAAGAACACATTTAGTCACATCACCTACTCTGTGGTACACATTGGCATGCAGTATACAGTCATTTGACAGTTGAGAGTAGCCTAATGTTTAGTGCATGCTGAAGACTTACCGGTTCTCATTGAGGAAAGTTCTGATGATTGAGGCCATGGGTGATCTTCTGAGGTTTGGTTGAATCATTGTAGCTGCCTCAGTCATTGTCATGCCATGATTTACGACATGGTCTACAACTATTGCTCAGATTTCATTGGACACTCTTTGCTGTTGCTGCCGCTGTCTTGGTCCGTGGCCTTGTCCTCTACTACGTTCCCCCACACCTCTCAACGAGGCCCACAACCACCTCTCAGAAGGGGTGCTTGTCACCTGCCATTCCTTTGGCCACCACGTCTTCCTTGTCTTCCTCCTCCCACTGCTTGACCTCTATTGTGACCTGGATCACCTGCCGGCTCCATGTTATCGCTATGTTATTGTAGGTGGATACCACTCATTTCACTATATACTCGTATCACAATGTGAAATCAATCATCAGTAACAAGTTGGCAGTATTGGAAAAGCAATAACGTGGTCCTGCATACATACACTTACCGGCCACTTTATTAGGTACACATGCGTGTTAACGCAAATAGCCTGTTCCTGCGAACAGCAAATCATGTGGCTGCCTGCAACTCAATATATAGAGTATATAGATTAGAGAGCTTTAATTGTTYGACCAAACATTAGAATGGGCAAGATGCGTAATCTAAGCAACTTTGACCGTGGTATGATTGTTGGTGCCAGTGTCTTCCTGGGATTTTTACGGACTACAGTCTCTAGAGWTACAGAGAATGGTGCGATAAACAAAACGCATTCAGTGAGCGGCAGTTCTGTGGGAAAAAACACCTTGTTAATGAGAGAGGTCAGAGGAGAATGTCCAGACTCATTCAAGCTAACAGAAAGGCCACAAATGCTCAAATAACAGACGTTTAAAACTGTGGTGGGCAGAATGGCATCTCTTAACATCTCTTAACGTACAACACTGTACAACACACCTACCCAGTACTAGATAGGTGTACCTAATAAAGTGTCAAATCTGAAAACATGGTCTGGAAAAGTGGTACATGGGACAATAGAAACAGTGTCTGATAAAGAATGATGATGAAATATTACATCCATAGATAATGTAGTCCAATTGGTTCACATTCCACGGTAATTGGTGTCAATGGACCTCGTTATCCTGAAACTTTCATGATCTAAACATGGTGTATTGTTTGTCAGTTTCCATAAAACTATGCATTAAGAGTAATGCAACAGTTACTTATCATTTTGAGCGATTGTATTAATTGATAGTTAGATCATTGCGATGAAATGAATAGACAGTCATCTCAGATGTAATGTGTGAATTGCATTTTGAAATGGTAATACTTTGATGTTAAGTTTTGTCTATTTGAACATGTGATTTTAGTTCAATGAACAAATGATCTTAGCTTTACGTGTATTGTATCCAAGCAATTGGAAAAAGTGTTAAGAGTTTTGAAAAATATGCATTTTGATCATCGGTTGTGAGTTTTGTGTCTAGAGTTTTGAAAAATGACATCAAGGTTCTGAAATTAGTGCCAAAGTGATTGTAAAAAACTGTAATTGTATCTCACACTGTATACTTTCCATTCACCTTGTCACTCATCTTTACTGTCCTCTCTGTCTTTGACTCCCTATGATCATCTCAGTAACTGAGTTACATCTGGTTCCTTCAGCCATCCCGATGGGGAATATGATCATCTCAGTAACTGAGTTACATCTGGTTCCTTCAGCCATCCCTATGGGGAAAATTAATGAGGCAAGAATAGGGTTTTGGGATAAAGTCCGAAAATAAGGTCTGAGGTTAACACAGGCTTAGGAGATGTTATACGTTTTGTTCTATGAGATAATATCAGTCAGTTAACATGACCTTTATGAATTATGAAGCCTTTGTGCTTTTTTAAATTACATAAATGCTTCCAAATTCTCAAAAAGTGACATTAGCTGATGAAGATTATCTCACAGAACAAATTGTATCAGATCTCCTAAGCCTGTGTTTACCACAGAACTTATTGTCAGCGTTTATCCAAAAACGGCATTCATTTCCCCATAGGCTTTGTCCAACGAACCAAGGCAGAGTTAGTGCCTGCTATTTTTGTGACTTGTGTGGCGTCTATCCCCGGTGTCCGGACACTCTTAGAGAAGGAGGTACTGTAGAATGTCTGCATGAGGAAAGGCAGCTTTTGCTGACACATTGGTGGTTTTACCTTATAATAAATCATGGGCATCTGCACAAGAGTGTTAGTCAGTTTGACCAGCTTGGGCCTATCCCATTCAGGTGTGTGTTTTCCTTATTCTAGAGAAAAGGATTGTGTCTCCATAGCTTTATTCACCCCAAACATCAGGGCCAGGAGGTAATTCTCTCTGAATAATCACACAGTAATACCGTGCCACTCTGTTCTTACAGGAAGTCACACTCTGTTCTTACAGGAAGTCACACTCTGTCTGGAATGGTAAATCTATGGATGCACTTTGTTTAAAAGTAAATGTATTATGATGTATGGCAGGGCATTTCTTTAACACAGACTCAGGAGAATCAGCAGCACAGGACACTGATCAAGTCCTCCATTCATGAGTCAAATGACCCTGCTGCTGTCAGACAAGGTGTGAACACCTTCATATCCATCTTCACATACACAGGAGCTCTATACAAATCCTCCCTCTGAGGGAACGCATAAGCCATAAAATACAAGGTGATTAGAAATCCAGTCGAACAATAGTATAGTTTGTTTCTCAGCAGAGGCTAAATTAGCAATAGGACAACACTGCTCTCTAGTGGTTAGGATATGAGTTGAGTGTTGAGTTCCATTTTTTTCATTTACTCCACATTTTAAAGTTTGGATTTGGGTCTGTCATTTTACAAAAAAATGGGGCATGTATTTTTATTTGTTTCTTTGGACAGATTTACATAACAAATGATGGCATACAGACCAAGCAGGCATATAATGAAGTTGACATATCTGACTTTGAAATAAGTCATACAGGACCACAAGGAGATGAAATAGAAAGGATAGAAATACAAGTTTAAAGTTGACTGTGTTAAGCCTTGGCATTATGTCTGTACTTTGGTTCAACTGACCTTGAAATAGCAAGATAGGCCAACACAGCACAAGGTCTCACAAAGCTCTCAGAGACAAAGATCTCACAGACAAAATTCACACAGACATCATAAGAACAGATCAAAATAAAGATCACAAAAAAATAAAATACAACTGCTTGGGCAGGTTTTGTTGCAAAAGTAATTATGATATTACACTAACATTACTTTTGTATTACATACAGTATTACAAATAGCTGAAGTAAAATGAACCCTTACAATGTACTAACATTATCAAGTTTAAAGTGGAACTCTGCAGTTCAAGTTAAAGGAAGCGGTCACCCCGCCACCCCTGAGAAATATAACCACTCTCAAATTTATAGACAGCTATGGATGCAAGGACTGACCATCCATATAAAAAATGATAGTTTTAACCATTTTACCAGTGTTTTTTTACATTTACCTTATTTACAAACATTGGAGTTAAACAAGCTTATATTTCAGATTCTGATGGAGTAGCACAGTTGAACTAAGCTCTCATGAGGCATGCTGTATCACAACCGGCTGTGATTKGGAGTCCCATAGGGCGGCGCACAATTGGCCCAGCGTCGTCCAGGTTTCGCCGGGGTACGCCATCATTGTAAATAAGAATTTATTCTTAACTGACTTGCCTAGTTAAATAAAGGTTACATTTTAAAAATTCTCTCTTTTGTGGTTGAGAATTTGCAAATGTCTATTGAAGGTTYAAAAAGGCTTCTAACGTTTGTAATTTCCACTTCATAATTGATTTGCCCTAACGAAAAATGTATCAACCCATACAATTTTTTTTTCATTAATTACGATCCACATAATGATTCACATTTACGGTTATTTTTCTGCTATAGCAAACTGGCTCAAATTAAGATCCTACAACTGTATCTATAATTAATGTCATTCAAAAACAGTGTTGTTTGTGTTTGTTTGTGTTTATAAATACAATTTAACCAGGCAACCTTTCCTCCAAAGTAGGGCTATCCTCCATCTCTTTTCCAACAGACAGAGGGTAGTTTTCCAGCCCTGGTTAGGTAGAGAAGTGGCTGAGTGAAACTCCCAAAAACAGTAAACATCAAAGTGATAGGAACCACGACACACAACGCTATCACTGAACCATCAGGGAGACAACGTACCAGGACACCTCCGATGATGGAAGGAGTGTAATTCACCAGCAGAGTCAGCAGAATGATCTGGACAGTACGGGACGCTCTTCTCTTCATCAAGTCCCCTCCCTCTTCTTTCTCCCCCTGTCTCTCCTTCCCTCCATCCCCTGGACCGGACTTGCCCAGCACCCTCAGGATGGAGACACAGCAGAAGAAGTCGATGGCCAGAGTGATTGAGAAAACGCCGGCATTGACTATCACGCTGCCTATTAAGCCGATCACAACACAGAATATGAGAGACAGCAGCCAAGCCAGAGTCACACACCCCCCCCTGTACCTCAGAGGCCTGTACTTCAGGAAGAGCAGTGGGTGGACCACCGCCAGGTAGCGCTCCACACATATAAAGCACTGGAGCAGAGGGCGGCCGGTGCTGACCAAGCCGATCGCATAGCCGCTGAATTGGAAGATGGTCTGGCTTTTGATGAAGAGGGTGTTGAAGACGGTCAGTGGTGAAATAAGGCAGTAGAGGAGCTCCATAATGGCCAGGTTGAGGGCGAAGATCTCCTTGATGACCTGGACCAGAGGGCCGCCCGCGACCAGCCACAGGTACCAGCTGTTGGTGACCAGACCCAGGAGGCAGTTGAACACCTCAACTCCCAAGTAGAACGGCAGACCGGTGGGCCACTCCCAACACTTGTACCACTGAGACATGGTAGTGTGGTTCATAATGCCGGGATGGTAAAAGTTGACGTCTGGAGGGTCCATCGATGGACCTTCTAGTTTCACTCGGTCTCTGGTGAGTCGGTCGATCTGGTTAGCTGCAGTAAGTCCTTATCTGATAAGAACATCCATCTAGAGCACTGTCTAGATGTGAAGAGTGGTGCTCTGAGACTACACAGAGTACACACTACAGACCAAAACAGACCATACCACAGACAGTCATTAGACACATTTGACTAGATGGTATTTTCAATGAGGCACACCTGTAGATTCAAATAGCCATTGTAATCATTAGATGTGTCTAAGTTTACCCAGTGCTTTTGGCATGGTGGGGACAGTCTGGGTTTGAATATTCTCTAATGATGATCTTCTTAGCCAAATCAAATGCACAGCTGCCACTAAAGAGAGAAAGGCAGTAGCTAATATTATAAAATGTGGATATTGGTTTAGAGAACAGTGATTAGACCTGTCTGTGTCACGTCCAAAACATACATCTTCTTGGCATGTTAAATGCGGCAGACTGCATTTCAATTGAATGCATTCAGTTATACAACTGACTAGGTATCCCTCTTTCCCTTTCCAAATACTTTGTGATAAATTCATGGCTCTTGATTGAATGAGTAAAAGCCAGAAAAAACACTGAAGGAGAGAGTATGTTTTGATCATAAAATCAGGCTTTGTTATGTGAACGTTCAAGTCATTAACATAACAACTACACTTTCATTTTGAATAAAATGTATCCAAAAAACACATTCACAAAAAATATTTTATCCATTTATTAGTGTTTTAACCTGCATGTGTAGTAATTTACATTGTTCGATAAATAATCTACTACACTGAACACAAATATAAATGCAACATGTAAAGTATTGGTCCCATATTTCATGAGCTGAAATAAAAGATCCCAGAAATATTCCATACGTACAAAAAGCTTTTTTCTCTCATATTTTGTGCACAAATTTGTTTGCATCCCTGTTAGTGAGCATTTCTACTTTGCCAAAATAATCCATCCACCTGACAGGTGTGGCATATCAAGAAGCTGATTAAACAACATGATCATTACACAGGTGCACCTTGTGCTGGGGGACAATAAAAGGCCACTCTAAAATGTTTTTTCACACAACACAATGCCACAGATGTTTTGAGGGAGCAGGCAATTGGCATACTGACTGCAGGAAAGTCAACCAGAGCTGTTGCCAGATAATTGAATGCTAATTTCTCTACCATAAGCCACCTCCAACGTCGTTTAACAGGATTTGGCAGTACGTCCAATCGGCCTCACAACCAGCCACCCGGACAGCTGATGAAACTGTGGGTTTGCACAACAGAAGAAACCGTCTCAGGGAAGCTCATCTGTGTGCTCGTAGTCCTCACCAGGGTCTTGACCTGACTGCAGTTCGGCATCGTAACCGACTTCAGTGGGCAAATGCTCCCCTTCAATGGCCACTGGCACGCTGGAGAAGTGTGATCTTCACAGAGGAATCCTGGTTTCAACTGTACCAGACAGATGGCAGACAGCGTGTATGACGTTGTGTGGGTGAGTGGTTTGCTGATGTCAACATTGTGAACAGAGTGCCCCATGGTGGCGGTGGGGTTATGGTAATGGTGGTCACACCAGATACCAACAGATGCATATCTGTATTCCCAGTCATGTGAAATCCATAGATTAGGGCCTAATGAATTCATTTAAATTGACTGATTTCCTCATATGAACTGTAACTCAGTAAAATCTTAGAAATTGTTGCATGCTGAGTTTATATTTTTGTTCAGTGTGTTTACAAAGCAAACAAGTCCTTTACTCAAACATTATAACCAGAGCCATACAGTATTTTCATATATTCTAAATATATGGCTCTTATATTAACCATTAATTCACTATAACACACATTTTTCTCAGCAGGCACTAAGATATCTGATTGACTGGTTTGACCAAAAATAAGGACTAAACTGACAGTGCAGTGTCAAGAAGGCTGAATATCAAAATCTTAAAATCACACAGTGAAATGCCCCGATCATTAATATCACTTTATGATGATCTAATCTCCATTTCTATGTCTTATTTCTAACTCTTCACGCAGCATGATTCTATCACGTTGAGGCATTCACATTTCCTCTCAAAATGTGTTAATAATTGAAAAAGGAATACACATGTTTTCCATTTATAAAAGTGGTAACCACATCTATAGCATATAAAGTGACTTGTTCGACTCAACACACTCAGTAGCAGCCTTCTAAAAACCATTTGACTAAGGATACCAATACAAAGAGAAACAACTCCCAAACAAAACACTCTTCCTGATCCCTTATCATCGTCATTTCCTACTCGCTGCTACGGCAACATCTGACATGTGACTGCAGACAGCCTGCATAAGCAAATCACCAACATCCGCTGCCGCGTTTCAACCAACCAATCGTGTGTCTCCCAGTACTGTATGTGTCAGGTGAAGAACATGTAGTGATGGGGAATTTAGGACTTGTCTGCGTCTCAAATGGTGCCCTATTCCCTATAGAGGCTCTGGTGAAAAGTAGTGCACTAATATGGGGGTACAGGGTGTCATTTAAAAAATAAATAGATCCTGAACTCCACTTTAGGTGGAACTCTGTCAAACACTGGCAGTGACTGAAACATGTCATGTGACCAGTCAAATCAGTGACAACACAGAGTTCATTCTATTGGTGGATGATTGACAGAACGCAGAGATTTTCAACACATTCTTGAAGTTACAGAGCAGGGTTGGGGTCAATTATTTGTAAATTCAGTAAATTCAGGAAGTAAACTGAAATTCCAATTCAAATGTATCTCAATGCTTCTCTATGAGAGGAATGTGGAATTGGAATTTCAGTTGACTTCCTGAATTAAAGGAATGGAAATAGAATTGGCCCTAAACCTGTTGCAGAGTTTCGGAAGCCTCCCCCTATCGTCACGGTAACACCAATCAGTGATACTGCATCTGTACGGACCGGCCAATGAGGAGGAAGAGGAGTCCGGCCAGCAGGCAGAAGGAGATGCCGACGGGGGCGAAGAAGAAGGACAGGCCGTAGTGGATGGTGAGGTCGAAGGTGGGGCACAAAGAGGAGCGCTGGTGGTCCACGTAGAACTGCACCACATCCATCAACTCCACCCACAGCACAGACATCCACACCACACCCAGCAGGAACAGAGCTGAGGGAAGGGAGGGGGAGAGAGAGATAGGCAAGGTTGAAGAGGTGTATGTGTGTGTGTGTGTGTGTGTGTGTGTGTGTGTGTGTGTGTGTGTGTGTGTGTGTGTGTGTGTGTGTGTGTGTGTGTGTGTGTGTGTGTGTGTGTGAGAGAGAGAGATGATGAGCTTTTCATCTTCGTACATCCGTTCAACAGAGGGAAACTATTTAGCTCAATCCTATCCTATGTTGTGTATCCTGAAATGTATGATGTTATCGGCCAATGACTCACCGGACATCAGGAAGAGGCCGCCCCCAGCCTTATATAGACGATGACTGGCGAATGGGGCAGCACAGATGATAAAAAACCCGCCCATTACGACGGCAGCCACACCAATTAGCATGAAGATACTCCAGAAGCCTCTGTAGACTGGATGAGACGAATGTCAATCATTGTGAGAACCATGAGTAACAGAATGATAGGCTGACTTTAATTTGAATACACCAACACAAGCACATGTGGACACTCACAATCTCATAGTAGGCTACATATATTATATGTCAATTACATATAATATACACACACACACACACACAGAGACTTACTGATTGCAGAGTCATATGCAGTGGCATTGTGAGTCTGTTGAGACACTGGAAAGGGGAAGAGGTAGGCGTGTGTGCAAACTTTGGCATGTGGCTGATTGGCTAGTGAGAGACAAACAAACACATTGTGACATACATTGAATCATACATATATATATATATATATATATATATATATATATATATATATATATATTGAATAACATAGATTTCTACATTTATTTTGCAACGCTCGTGCACACGACGCGAGCGGTGTGGTCAGCCTGTGAGTGTACTTCAGCTGTGAAGTCGGAAGTTTACATACACTCACAGGCTGACCATACCGCTCGCGTCGTGTGCACGAGCGTTGGAAAATAAATGTAGAAATCTATGTTATTCAATTATTGCACCCACACTGCTCGTGTGCGCCAACGAGCGTCTGCGTTGCCCAGGGCTAAAATAGAAATCAGTTCTATTTCTGACGCAGATCGTGCTGCAAGTCCTGCCTCTCCCATCTCCTCATTGGTTTATATAAGCAGGTACCCACGTGCCATCTCCTCATTAGTTAAACCCACGTGGGTGACTGAAAGACGAACGAGGCCAGTGGCGGTAATGCACCTAATTTATGATAGTTGCCAATCGCAACATGAAGTCAAGAGAAGAAAAAGCCTGGAAGGAGGCTTGATGACTAGAAACGATTCGGTTTACCGTTTTATGTGTGGATTAATTGGTGGAGTAGAGGACCTTGTGCACTTCAGGTAAAATAACTCAATGTTTATATCCCAGGACAAATTAGCTAGCAACAGCAAGCTAGCTAAATAGGACAAATTAGCTAGCAAGTGCAAGCTAACTAGCTAAATTGCCATAAATGTTTATTGCTTTTCGACCTGTCCCCAAATTAATATAATTGGTTCAGAGTTTGTTTTGATATTTTAACCTGCGTGTCGTGATCGCATTTGGTGTGGGGGGACAAAATACATTTATGCATGATGGCGCACGCGAGCAGCCGGTTTGGGTTCCGTGTTAGGTTGGAGTCATTAAAACTAGTTTTTCAACCACTCCACAAATTTCTTGTTAACAAACTATAGTTTTGGCAAGTCGGTTAGGACATCTACTTTGTGCATGACACAAGTAATTTTTCCAACAATTGTTTACAGACAGATTATTTAACTTAACATTCACTGTATCAGAATTCCAGTGGGTCAGAAGTTTACATACACTAAGTTGACTGTGCCTTTCAACAGCTTGGAAAATGGTTTGTGACACTGGCATTATCATCCTCTCCTCATCAAGGGCCCTTATATTACAAAGACAGCATGTACTAGTGGAATCTATACAGAGAACAAGCTGGAATAGTCTTACAGTTTTATCAAATGCATAACAATTTGATAATTGCATTAAATGTTGTTAATTTCCACTCTCTCTTTTTTCAATTTCTTCTAACTCTCTTTCTCCTCTCTCGCTCTCCTCTGCCTTGTGGAATTCAGCAGACCCTCTCCAGGTCCTTACCAAAGTTTGAGGGTGTTTGGGACAATGACCCTCCCTGGAAGTTCCCTATTAGAGACTGTCAACAAATCTCATCAGATGACAACGGAACTGAATGACTGCACATGCAGCCTTTCCATTGAGTCACATGACCCAAGAATAATATCACATGATAGGGGTCTCATACCACTTCAAGGCATCAAGAAGTCACATTCGATAAATGAGTGGGGCTCATGTCTCCGCCCTAACATTTGGAGTCGTTGTCCCAAAGGCGGGAAGGCAGGCAACAAGCTTCGGTCCAAAATAAACCAATACAAACGCATTGGGCTTATTTTGGACAGATTTTGGTGAGAGTGAAACCTCTCGCTTCGTCTCTTCCTCTCTGCTGTCATGAACTGTTTGCATTGTTTCATTCTGGCCCTGTACTGGCCAACATGTCAATTAAAGAAAGTAATAGGATTGAAAGACCCCAGTGTTCTACTTTATACAAGTAGTGAATAAGCGCAGTGCAATATTATCTGACTTACTGATCCAGAACTTCAAGAGGGTGTGGTCGTACAGGTTTCCCCTGAAGGAGCACCTCCAAAAGAAGCCCTCGTGGTAGAAGGTGGTGTCTGGACGACGCTGGGGGGAAGATAATGATAGTAACACATTAGTTGGTTTATGCTGGTGAATGAGGACCCAAAAGCGACGTAATAGTACAGAGTCTTATTCCATATTAAACAAATAATGATTCTCCTGGATATAATCAATGGTAAATCCAAAACAGGAAACTGAAATCCTCTCGTCAATAGAGAGGACGACTGGAGACGTGACCACAGACTGCAGGTCGCTTCAGGAAGGCACTGGCCGTTAGCGGACATAGACACCTGCTCACACGCAGCATCTGAAGAAGGCAAAGAACACGACAGGGCGGACAAGGACACAAGGAACAGCAAACATTCAAAACAGATCCACAAGGACAGAAGCGGAAACAGAGGAGAAATAGGGACTCTAATCAGAGGGCAAAATAGGGGACAGGTGTGAAAGAGTAAATGAGGTCGTTAGGAGAATGAGAAACAGCTGGGGAGCAGGAACGGAACGATAGAGAGAGAGAGCGGGAGAGGGAGAGAGGAGGAGAGAGAGAGAGAGAGGAAGAGGGAAGAAACCTAATAAGACCAGCAGAGGAAGCACAGGGACAAGACATGATCAAAAGGACAAAAACATGACAGTACCCCCCCACTCACGAGCGCCTCCTGGCGCACTCGAGGAGGAATCCTGGCGCAACGAAGGAAATCATCAATCAACGAACGGTCCAGCACGTCCCGAGATGGAACCCAACTCCTCTCCTCAGACCGTAACCCTCCCAATCCACTAAGTACTGGTGGACACGTCCCCGAGAACGCATGTCCATGATTCTTCCTACCTTGTAAATAGGAGCGCCTCGACAAGGACGGGGGGGGGGAGGGAAGACGAACGCGGGCGCGAAGAAAAGGCTTGGACACAGGAGACATGGAAGCAGGGTGGACGCCGAAGATGTTGCGGAAGAAGCAGTCGCACAGCGACAGGATTGACGACCTGAGAGACACGGAACGGACCAATGAACCGCGGAGTCAAACTGCGAGAAGCTGTTCGTAAGGGGAAGGTTTACGAGTGGAAAGCCACACTCTCTGACCGCGACAATACCTAGGACTCTTAATCCTACGTTTATTGGCGGCTCTCACAGTCTGCGCCCTGTAACGGCAAAGTGCAGACCTGACCCTCCTCCCAGGTGCGCTCACAACGTTGGACAAAAGCCTGAGCGGAGGAACGCTGGACTCGGCGAGCTGGGACGAGAACAGAGGAGGCTGGTACCCAAGACTACTCTGAAACGGAGATAGCCGGTAGCAGACGAAGGGAAGCGAGTTGTGAGCGTACTCAGCCCAGGGGCTGTTCTGCCCAAGACGCAGGGTTTCGAAACGAAAGGCTGCGTAATATGCGACCCAATCGACTGATTGGGCCCTTTCTGCTTGACCGTTAGACTGGGGATGAAACCCGGAAGAGAGACTGACGGAAGCACCAATCAAACGACAGAACTCCCTCCAAAACTGTTCGTGAATTGCGGACCTCTGTCTGAAACGGCGTCTAACGGGAGGCCATGAATTCTGAACACATTCTCAATGATGATTTGTGCCGTCTCCTTACGGAAGGAAGCTTAGCGAGGGAATGAAATGTGCCGCTTAGAGAACCTATCGATAACCGTAAGAATCACAGTCTTCCCCGCGACGAAGGCAGACCGGTAATAAAGTCTAAGGCGATGTGAGACCATGGTCGAGAAGGAATGGGAAGCGGTCTGAGACGACCGGCAGGAGGAGAGTTACTGACTTAGTCTGCGCGCAGTCCGAACAAGCAGCCACGAAACGACGCGTGTCCGCTCCTGAGTAGGCCACCAAAACCGCTGGCGAATAGAAGCAAGCGTACCCCGGACGCCGGTGGCCAGCTAACTTGGCAGAGTGAGCCCACTGAAGAACAGCCAGACGAGTAGAGACAGGAACGAACAGAAGGTTTACTAGGACAAGCGCGCGGCGACGCAGTGTGAGTGAGTGCTTGCTTTACCTGTCTCTCAATTCCCCAGACAGTCAACCCGACAACACGCCCTTCAGGGAGAATCCCCTCGGGTCGGTAGAAGCCACAGAAGAACTAAAGAACGGGATAAGGCATCAGGCTTGGTGTTCTTATTCCCGGGCGATAGGAAATCACGAACTCGAAACGAGCGAAAAAACAACGCCCAACGAGCTTGACGTGCATTAAGTCGTTTGGCAGAACGGATGTACTCAAGGTCTTATGGTCAGTCCAAACGACAAAAGGGACGGTCGCCCCCTCCAACCACTGTCGCCATTCGCCTATGGCTAAGCGGATGGCGAGCAGTTCGCGGTTACCCACATCATAGTTGCGCTCCGATGGCGACAGGCGATGAGAAAGTAAGGCGCAAGGATGGACCTTATCGTCAGAGTGGAAGCGCTGAGACAGAATGGCTCCCACGCCCACCTCTGAAGCGTCAACCTCGACAATGAATTGTTTAGTGACGTCAGGAGTAACAAGGATAGGGGCGGATGTAAAACGCTTTCTTGAGGAGATCAAAAGCTCCCTGGGCGGAACCGGACCACTTAAAGCAAGTCTTGACAGAAGTCAGAGCTGTGAGAGGGCGCCACTTGACCGAAATTACGAATGAAACGCCGATAAAAATAGCGAAACCGAGAAAGCGCCGCAACTCGACACGTGACTTAGGACGGGCCAATCGCTGACAGCCTGGACCTTAGCGGGGATCCATCTGAATGCCTTCAGCGGAAATAACAGAACCGAGAAATGTGACAGAAGAGACATGAAAGGCGCACTTCTCAGCCTTCACGTAGAGACAATTCTCTAAAAGGCGCTGGAGTACACGTCGAACGTGCTGAACATGAATCTCGGAGTGACGGTGAAAAAATCAGGATATCGTCAAGGTAAACGAAAACAAAAATGTTCAGCATGTCTCTCAGTACATCATTAACTAATGCCTGAAAGACAGCTGGAGCATTAGCGAGACCGAACGGCAGAACCCGGTATTCAAAATGCCCTAACGGAGTGTTAAACGCCGTTTTCCACTCGTCCCCCTCTTGATGCGTACGAGATGGTAAGCGTTACGAAGGTCCAACTTAGTAAAGCACCTGGCTCCCTGCAAAATCTCGAAGGCGTGACGACATAAGGGGAAGCGGATAACGATTCTTAACCGTTATGTCATTCAGCCCTCGATAATCCACGCAGGGGCGCAGAGTACCGTCCTTCTTCTTAAAAAGAAAAATCCCGCTCCGGCGGGAGAGGAAGAAGGCACCACGGTACCGGCGTCGAGAGAAACAGACAGATAATCCTCGAGAGCCTTACGTTCGGGAGCCGACAGAGAGTATAGTCTACCCCGAGGGAGTGGTCCCCGGAAGGAGATCAATACAACAATCATACGACCGGTGAGGAGGAAGGAGGCTGGCTCTGGACCGACTGAAGACCGTGCGCAGATCATGAATATTCCTCCGGCACTCCTGTCAAATCACCAGGTTCCTCCTGAGTAGAGGGACAGAAGACACAGGAGGATAGCAGACATTAACACTTCACATGACAAGAAACGTTCCAGGATAGGATAGAATTACTAGACCAATTAATAGAAGGATTATGACATACTAGCCAGGGATGACCCAAAACAACAGGTGTAAAAGGTGAACGAAAAATCAAAAAGGAAATGGTCTCACTGTGGTTACCAGATACTGTGAGGGTTAAAGGTAGTGTCTCACATCTGATACTGGGGAGAGACTACCATCTAAGGCGAACATGGGCGTGGGCTTCCCTAACTG
The DNA here is from genome assembly GCF_002910315.2 of Salvelinus sp. IW2-2015. Classification (NCBI taxonomy): domain Eukaryota; kingdom Metazoa; phylum Chordata; class Actinopteri; order Salmoniformes; family Salmonidae; genus Salvelinus; species Salvelinus sp. IW2-2015. The sequence continues at coordinate 39,521,434 of NC_036839.1, read as the reverse complement.
TCTGAGAGGAATGTCATGTTTCCGAGCCCATGCTTCGTCCATAAAACAACCCTCAGCCCCAGAGTCTATCAAGGCACTGCAGGAAGCAGCCGAACCGGTCCAGCGTAGATGGACCACAAGGTAGTACAGGTCTTGATGGAGAGACCTGAGTAGTAGCGCTCACCAGTAGCCCTCCGCTTACTGATGAGCTCTGGCTTTTACTGGACATGACATGACAAATGTCCAGCAGAACCGCAATAGAGGCAAAGGCGGTTGGTGATTCTCCGTTCCCTCTCCTTAGTCGAGATGCGAATACCTCCCAGCTGCATGGGCTCAGTCTCTGAGCCGGTGGGAGGAGATGGTTGAGATGCGGAGAGGGGAAACACCGTTAACGCGAGCTCTCTTCCACGAGCTCGGTGACGAAGATCTACCCGTCGTTCTATGCGGATGGCGAGTGCAATCAAAGAGTCCACGCTGGAAGGAACCTCCCGGGAGAGAATCTCATCCTTAACCTCAGCGTGGAGTCCCTCCAGGAAAACGAGCGAGCAACGCCGGCTCGTTCCAGTCACTGGATGCAGCAAGAGTGCGAAACTCTATAGAGTAATCCGTTATGGATCGATCACCTTGACATAGGGAAGCCAGGGCCCTGGAAGCCTCCTTCCCAAAAAACTGAACGATCAAAAACCCGGATCATCTCCTCTTTAAAGTTCTGATAATCGTTAGAACACTCAGCCCTTGCCTCCCAGATAGCTGTGCCCCACTCCCGAGCCCGACCAGTAAGGAGTGATATGACGTAAGCGATCCGAGCTCTCTCACTAGAGTACGTGTTGGCTGGAGAGAGAACACAATATTCACACTGGGTGAGAAAAGAGCGACACTCAGTGGGCTGCCCAGAGTAACATGGTGGGTTATTAACCCTAGGTTCCGGAGACTCGGAAGACCAGGAAGTAGCTGGTGGCACGAGACGAAGACTCAGAAAACTGTCCAGAGAGATCGGAGACCTGAGCGGCCAGGGTCTCAACGGCATGACGAGCAGCAAACAATTCCTGCTCGTGTCTGCCGAGCATTGCTCCCTGGAACTCGACGGCAGTGTTGAGAGAATCCATAGTCGCTGGTCCATCTTGGTCGGATTCTTCTGTTATGCTGGTGAATGAAGACCCAAAAGCGACGTAATAGTAACAGAGTCTTTATTCCAGTATTAAACAAATAATGATTCTCCTGGATATAATCAATGGTAAATCCAAAACAGGAAACTGAAATCCTCTCGTCAATAGAGAGAACGACTGGAGACGTGACCACAGACTGCAGGTCGCTTCAGGAAGGCACTGGCCGTAGCGGACATAGACACCTGCTCACACGCAGCATCTGAAGAAGGCAAAGAACACGACAGGGCGGAACAAGGACACAGGAACAGCAAACATCAAACAAGAATCCGACAAGGACAGAAGCGGAAAACAGAGGGAGAAATAGGGACTCTAATCAGAGGCAAAAATAGGGGACAGGTGTGAAAGAGTAAATGAGGTCGTAGGAGAATGAGAAACAGCTGGGAGGCAGGAACGGAACGATATAGAGAGAGAGAGCGGGAGAGGGAGAGAGGGAGGAGGAGAGAGAGAGAGAGAAAGAGGGAAAGAACCTAATAAGACCAGCAGAGGGAAGCACAGGGACAAGACATGATCAAAGACAAAACATGACATTAGTAGAACACTCCATCATAAAGCCTTCATGTTACAGTTATAACAATGACATAATAACACATCATAAACTTCTTCTATCTTCTTCTATCTTTCTTCTTCACATTCAACCTGTTATTTTCTTAGAAAATACCTAGTGAATCAGCTAATGACTTCTCAGCCCCACGCCAGCTGGTTCAGGTGAATGTTGTCAGAGTATATGGTGCTACTACTGAAGCTGGTGACTCTAGGTCAAGGGGACCTTAGGAACACCCTTAACTTCCTGTGGGGTTGTGAGAAGTTTGTTGAGTCAGCATGGAGAGTCCCCTCTACTCACTAAACAGCTGCTCTCATTCCCTCTTTTCTCTCCTATTCCCTCTTTCTCTCCTATTCCCTTTTCACTCCTATTCCCCGTTCTCTCCTATTCCCCTTTCACTCCTATTCCCCGTTCTCTCCTATTCCCCCTTTCTCTCCTATTCCCTTTCTCTCTATTCCCCCTTTCTCTCCTATTCCCCCTTTCTCTCCTATTTCCCACTTTCACTCCTATTCCCCTTTCTCTCCTATCCCCATTCTCTCCTTCCCCCTTTCTCTCCTATTCCCCGTTCTCTCCTATTCCCCCTTTCTCTCCTATTCCCTGTTCTCTCCTATTCCCCTTTCTCTCCTATTCCCCGTTCTCTCCTATTCTCCCTTTCTCCCCTGTTATCCTGTCCTACTATAGACTGTACCTTTCTCTGTTTTGACCTATACCCTTCAGAAAAAAACTCCTTCTCATGCTTCTCTCTCTCGCTCTCATTAGGACACTGATAAAAATGATATGTCTCTATGTAGTAGTGTGTATGTTATATTATATACAGTGCATGTGGTTTGATAGTGTAGATATCATGCAGACATTCCTGTGTCATTGCTTATCGTGATGACCTGTATCTGCTATAGTGGGTGATATCATTGGGGGGTTGTAAATACTGATGGTTGTATTTCTATTACTTGCGAATCCAATATGTCTCAATCGCTGGATGGTTGAAGAGCAACTGCATTAGAAGGTGTCTGATTACACTAGCAGCCCCTACAGTAGGTAGGCATATATACCAGAGCCCTACACAGTTCAAAGGTCAAGTCTTACTGAAAGAGTTATTGGACCATCCACCCATGAGAAACTACCACCAAAATAAATTGATTAATCGAAATGTGCCCAGGTTTGGAGGGTTTTTCATGAGAAACACTTTTAGGGTCGGCACTAAGGTGAGGACCTTAATCTCCAATAGCCAATGTAACGGACTCTATCTCAGTCCTAACCACAGTATTGACAGATGTTGAAGCAACGTTACACCACACTGACCAAACAATGATCTAAAGCAAGGTTTCTTCATTCTCTTCCTGGTGACAAACAGGGGTGGACATTTTGATTAGTGGAATCAGGTGCGTTGGAGCACACACCGTGTTAGACCTTGACACCACTTGACACCCCAAAACCACTTCCTCTAAGAAGACTTCAACCAGAATAGGAACAAGTCGCCTTGCCCTCCATGGTCTCACCTCAGTCCCTGACCAGCTGAGCCTCCCAGATCAACCCTAACCCTTAGCCCTCAATTCAGCAAACAAGACAATAGTTTTATCCAATGTTACCCCCAATATTACACCACTGGCTACGTTCCTCAGCTCTTTTGTCTTTCATGACCACATATATAAAGAGACAGGAGGACCAGGATAAGGAACATCCAAGAGAGGCCACACCTTGCCTTGCCTTGCTTGCACCTGCTGTTTCCASCTGAATCCCAATAACACCAAAAAGTAAATACTTTGCCATTATTTCATGACTACTACACAGGTAATGAGTGGGCTATTGTAAATACGAAGTAAAATTGGACTACAATATTTTAAGCATAAAAACCACACCAGACCTCCATGTTCAAATAAAATCTAAACGTATTTGTCACATGCTTGGTAAACAACAGGTGTAGACTAACAGTGAAATTTTTGCTTACAGTCTCATCCCAACAATGCAGTGAGAAAAAAATATAAATAATATAAACATTTAAAAATAATAGCACAGGGAATAAATACACAATGAGTAACTATAACTTGGCTATATACACAGGGTACCAGTACCGAGTCAATGTGTAGGGGAACAGGGTAATTGCGGTAGATATGTACATATAGGTAGGGATAAAGTGTTCCTTACCTCTATGGCGGAGGCCCAAGGTCCCATAGTTCCGTTAGTTTCTTTGTCACATGTCTCCGAAGCCAGAAGCCAGTAATCCGTCCCGAAGGAGAGGAGGACAAACATGGCCGCCAGAGCCCCAAACAGCCCCGCGAAGAACAGAGCCACACTCAGCTTCATTGTGCTGTACTGGCCAGACACACTGTCACTGTATGGAGACCAATCAACTAGCCCTGTGTGTGTTTTCCTCTGAGAAATCAAAAACTGTATTTTCACATAGTCGGAGTGTGTGTGTCTATGCTGGGTCCACTTAGACACTTTACGTATGTGTGTCTATTCCTAGTGTTGCAATAGTCCAAGCTACGATTCTTCTTCCACGGTAGAATGCCACTTTGCTGTGTATTGTCGAATAGTGGTCTTATCCTGGCTCCTCTCTTCTCTGTTTGTGGGCTGCTGAGGACAGGAATGGGCTGGACTGGGCTGGGCTGGACAAGACAGTCGGGAAACTGACAGTGGCGTGGCTCCCTCCCCCTGTGCTATTTTGGGGGGCTGATTGAAGGTGCCTGCTGCACACACTCTCCCCACTGTCACAGGAGTGGTCTGGGGCGAGGTAGGGGTGAGGGGTTCAGGCACAGAAATATCTACCAGCAACTGGACACCCCCTTCATGCACAATAAAATCTGGGAGGGAGGGGGTGCAGGAGTAAGGCATTCCTGCGTCCTGCAAGTTTGAACCCAACACACACACACACTCACTCACAACTCCAAGCCATCACCCCATGTCGGGACCAACACACACACACACACACACACTCAGTGTGTGTGTGTGTGTGTGTGTGTGTGTGTGTGTGTGTGTGTGTGTGTGTGTGTGTGTGTGTGTGGTGTGTGTGTGTGTGTGTGTGTGTGTGTGTGTGTGTGTGTGTGTGTGTGTGTGTGTGTGTGTGTTGTGCGCGTGCGTGCGTGCGCGTGCGTGCGTGCGTGCGTGCGTGCGTGCGTGCGTGCTGCGTGGTGTGTGTTTAAGAGAATTATGTTCTCAATGTTCATAAACTGAACTTCAATTAAACTACTCTGTCTGTTACCAAGAATGTGTAAGGTTCTTGTTGAAATTAAACAGACAGAGGCCAGTCTACAATAGTCAGAATGTTTATTTAAGAGAGCTCTGCTTATCATTTCCTGTACATTGGTCTTATATACCTCTCATTTCGTCATATATGTCCCTCCTCCTCTCAGAGACAATGACAATATTTCACAAGTCTTCTCCTCTCATAACATTGACTGCCACCTGTTACAATCTACTACAAGCCAAGGTTTCTCCCCTCCCTGGGTGGGGAGACTTCCTTCCCTGTTATCAGTTCCACAGTGGTCACAAGTTGTCTGCCACAGTTCCTCTTTTCTTATGGACAAACATTCTTCATCATTATACAGAGACAGGGTAGAATTATGTTAGATAAGTCCTATCATTACTTTAAATGTATACATCATTTAGTTATTATACATACAATTCATAACAGTGTGCATATGGCAGTCTGTGTGTCTGCTAATGAGCAGCAAGCTCTCCTCAGTTCCACTCTCATACTCAACGAGACCAATAGCTACAGACTAGTTTTAAAACCCTGTGTGTGTCATGTGTTTTTGTTTATAGAGTAATAATTCCTTCCAATTATATAGTGCTTTTCCAAGTGCTCAAATCACTTTGCATTGTGTGTCGGTAATAACCTGGTCCACCATCCTCCAATCAGAGTTGTCACTCACTACTCTACTTGTGCTAATGTGTTAGTGTGACATTACAGTGCAGTTGGCTATGCTGCAAGGCCAATGAAACAGTATGGATGCCAGTGGAGTCCTTAATGAAAATGTTAGAGGCCCTGGTCGTCCTATCAGCCAGATCTCAGAGATGTTCAGCTTTACCTCATCTCTGTCTCTGCTTTCAGGAAGTCAAGTGACACCTTGGATCCCATGGAAGTGACGCATGAGGACACATCCTATTTTCACCGACCCCCACATCCCGACATGGGGGTGGTGGCTTGTGTGTGTGAGTGTGTGTGTGTGTTGGTCGCGGACATGGGGTGGTGGCTTGAGTTGTGAGTGTGTGTGTGTGTGTTGGTCCCGACATGGGGTGGTGGCTTGAGGTTGTGAGTGTTGTGTGTGTGTGTTGGTCCCGACATGGGGTGGTGCTTGAGGTTGTGAGTGTGTGTGTGTGGTGTTGGTCCCGACATGGGGTGGTGGCTTGGGAGTTTGAGTGTGTGTGTGTGTTTGGTCCCGACATGGGGTGGTGGCTTGAGGTTGTGAGTGTGTGTGTGTGTGTTTGGTCCCGACATGGGGTGGTGGCTTGAGGTTGTGATGTGTGTGTGTGTGTTGGTCCCGACATGGGTGGTGGCTTTGAGGTTG